>NW_027458536.1:0-66355 GCF_050624435.1 Tenrec ecaudatus | reverse complement strand
CTTAAACAGGAATTGGTGTTGGATGTTGTCGAATGCTTTTTCTGCGTCTATTGATATAATCATGTGATTCTTATACTTTTTCATGTCAATGTGACGAATAATACTAATGGTCTTTCATATGTTGAACCATCCCTGCATCCCTGGTATGAATCCCACTTGGTCATGGTGAATTATTTGTTTTATATACTTTTGTATTCTGTTGGCTAGTATTTTGTTAAGGAATTTTGCAACAATGTTCATTAGGGATATCGGTCTGTAGTTCTCGATTCTTGTGGGATTCTTGCCCGGTTTGGGTATCAGAGTTATACTAGCTTCATAGAAGGAGTTTGGGAGTTTGCCGTCTTTTTCTATGTTCTGGAAAAGTTTGTGTAGGATTGGTATTAGTTCTTCCCTGAATGCTTGATATAATTCTCCAGTGTATTCATCTGGTCCAGGGGATTTTTTTGTTGGTAATCCCTTGATAACCTTTTCTATTTCTTCTATTGCTATGGTTCTGTTGAGATTCTTGATGTCCACCGAGGATAGTCTAGGGAGGGATTGTTTTTCCAGGAATTTGTCCATGTCTTCCAAATTGTTGAATTCATTGGAGTACACTCCTTCATAGTATTGTGTAACTATCCTTTTGATTTCATTAGGGTCTGTTGTAATGACCCCTCTTTCATCCCTTATTCTTGCTATTGAGATTTGTTCCCTCCTTTCTTTGGTTAGGTTTGCCAATGGTCTATCGATCCTGTTTATCCTTTCAAAGAACCAACTTTTAGCGATATTAATTTTTTCCATAGTTTTTTTATTTTCCCTCTCCTGAATCTCAGCCCTGATTTTTATAATTTCTTTTCTTTTGCTATTAGTAGGGTTGTCCTGCTGACTCTGCTCTAGTTTTTGTAAATTTTGTGTCAGCGTATCCATCATGATTCTCTCTTCCTTTCTTAGGTGTGCTTGTATTGCTATGAACCTTCCTCTGATGACTGCCTTTGCTGTGTCCCATAAGTTTTGGTATGTCGTGTGCTCATTTTCGTTGGTTTCTAGAAATTTCCTGATTTCGTCTCTGATCTGCACCAGTATGCTCTCCTTTTGCAGTAGAGTGTTATTCATCCTCCAATTATTTGCTCTTGTTTTCTTTGTCTTCCTTTTGCTGATTTCCAGTCTTATGGCACGGTGGTCAGAGAGAGAGGTCTGTATTATTTCAATGTGCTTAAATTTATGTAGATTTGCCTTATGCCCCAGCATGTGGTCTATCTTCGAATAGACTTGAAAAGAATGTGAAATTTTTTTTATTTGAATGAAAAGCTCTGTAAATATCTATTAGGTCAAATTGTCTAATTGTGGAGTTTAGTTCTCTAGTCTCCTTGTTGAGTTTCTTTCCCTGTGATCTATCTTTCTCAGTGAGTGGTGAGTTGAAGTCGCCCAGTATAATTGTTGAGTCTGTGATTTCTTTCTTAATCTTTTGGAATGTTTGGTTGACGTATTGAGCTGGTCTCTCGTTCGGGGAATATATGTTTACAATGCTTAGTGGTTCATTGTCTATCATTCCCTTGAGCATTATATAGTGTTCCTCCTCATCTCTTTTTATGGTTTGCACTTTGAGGTCAATTTTATCCGAGATAAGGATTGCAACCCCTGCTTTTTTTGTATTGCTGTTTGCTTGGTAGGTCCTTCTCCAGCCTTTGATTCTCAGCCTATTTTTGTCTGTAGCCTTGAGATGTGTCTCCTGTAGGCAGCAAATTGATGGGTTGTGTTTTCTAAGCCATTATGCTAGTCCCAGTCTTTTAATGCCTGAGTTCAGGCCATTGATATTCAGGGTTATTATCTCAATGTGCGGACTCTGTGATGCCATTTTATACCTTTTGTGTTGGGAGTTTTCCTACTTTCCTTTCTCATTAGTGTGTGTGTATCATTCTTGACTTCTTTCCATCTTTAAGCCATTGCTATCTTGGGGTCTGTTTTCTCTTTGTTGTGCTCTGGGTGAGGTTGTTCTATGTGTTGGTCTCTTATTTGTGCTTGGTGAGTGTTGTTCTTCTGCCCATACCGAGTCGGCGAGGATCTTTTGTAAGGCTGCGTTTGTTGTAACGTATTTTTTGAGTTTTTCCTTGTCTGGGAAGACTTTTACTTCTCCATAGATCTTGATCGATAATTTGGCTGGGTAGAATATTCTTGGATTTGCGTTGTTTTCTTTCAATTTTTGGAATATGTTACTCCACTCTCTCCTTTTTTTCATAGTTTCTGCTGATAGGTCTGAACATATCCTTATGTGGGAACCTTTATATGTGATTGCTTGCTTTTCCCTAGCTGCTCTCATGATTTTCTCCTTTTCCTCAAAGTTGGATAGTTTAACTATTATGTGCCTTGGTGATTTCTTCTTGGGGTCCCATCGTGCTGGTGTTCTTTCAGCCTCCTGGATGGTTGCTTGGTTTTCATTCATTAGGCTGGGGAAGTTTTCCTCCAAGAATTCTCTCGCTATTGTTTCAGATGACTTCTTTGTTGTGTCTTCCTCCGGTAGGCCAATTATTCTAATGTTGTTCCGCTTCATAGCATCAGACATAGCTCTTAGGTTTTCTTCGGCTTCTCTGATGCTCTTATTAGATTTTTGTTCACGTTTATTAAAGTCTGCTTGGCTGTCCTCCACAACACTGATGCGGTTCTCTGATTCCTCCAATCGATTCTCAAGGAACACGATTCTGCTATTGTTTTTCGTTATCTGCTCCTTAAGCTCCTGTATTTCCCTTTGTTGTATGTCTTTTATCTCCTCTATCCGTTCATCCTTTTTCTGTATTATTTCCTTCATATCCTGCATGGCTCCAAGCAGCATTCTGAGAGTGTCTTTGTATGGCATCCCAATATCTGCTTCTTCTATGTAGGTTGCTATGTTCAGGACATCTTCTGCGTTGGTCTTTTGTTTCTCCTGTTTTTTCATTGAGGTCGTTGTGGGTGGTGGCTGTTTGCGTTGAGTTGTTTTTGAGGGACCAGGTGCCATTTTCTAGTCTCTCTCTGGAAGACTTATAGGAATGCTTCTTCGATTTGCCTACAGCTGATTTTGCTATGGGATTAACCTACAGCTGTTTTTGCTATGGGATTAACCTACCACTTTATCTTCCTGTGGCTTCCCTATCAGGGGAGTGCCCCAGATGTCAGGTCGAGTGCCTGCCCCAGTGATGCAGAGGCTGGGCTGAAGTTCCCGCTATTGGTTTGAATATTGATAAGTGTTGCCTGAGCTGCCTTATGTCCCCAGGTACACAGGCAGGAACTACCTGGTGAGAAGTCTGAGGAGTATCCCGTGGAGAGCAAGCAGGCCTTACCCTAGCCTTGGGATATCTATGCAGGGTGGAGCTCACCTAGCTGGGTGTGACCCAGGCGCAAATGCCCTAGGGCAATAGGAGTGCCCCGTAAGTCCGCAATGGAGTGTGAGAGAGCAGGGCAGGAACAAGGGGGGGGGAGAAAAATCAAAAAGTGATAGTAGACTGTGCAAGGGTACAGGGAAGCGAGATAAGCAAAAGAAACTATGTAGCTGAGTCCCATTCCCTGCCTGTGGATCTTAAAGGGCTTACTCCCTGCCCCAAGCCCCAGCGGTAGTCTGCAGCTGAGCCCCAAGAAGGGTCGCAAGAAAACTGCTGAGCAGCCCCCAGAGAAGTGGGGGGACAGAAAGCAGAGATGTTAACAGACGCCACAGTGTAGCTGAAGCTTAATCCCTGCCTATGGAGCTGTGGGGGTTTGGGTTTAGTCCCTGCTCAGACCACGCGGAGGGCTGCGGCTGTGCCTTGAAAAAGCCCCTGCACAGCCCTCCAAGGCTGTGTGGGAATATAGAGCAGACAAGCAAACAGAAGCAACAATGTAGTTGAACCCCGATCCCTGCCAGTGGAGCCGCAAGCGTCCTGTCCCTGCCCTGAGGCAGGTAGCGGAAAACTGTGGCTGTGCTGAGACCAAGCCCTGCTACAGGCTCCAAATGGTCCCAGCTTGGGCAGATCCGGCAGCTTGACTAGGGTCGAGGCCCAGCCGGCTTCCACTGAGGTAAGCCAAAAGCCCCCAGCCCCTCAAACCCCGTGGATCTGTGCCTATTTATCTTTATGATGCACCTCCTGCGATCCAGTGGTGTTGAATTTCACTCTGAGCAACTCTCCTGGCCTGGATTCTGTGGAGTCCCTCTGGTGTGTGTCACTCCGTCGCCATCTTCCCGGAAGTCGTGTAAATATTTTTATAGCAATAAAACTAGCATAAGAATATTGTAGCAATGAGTATATTGACTTGGCTTGAAAACAGATTCTTCCTGAAAATTCACCTATTTTGATAACAAATTAAAGTGTGAAGGGTTCCTCTTCAAAGTCAACCATTCAAAACCTAGGTCAACACTCAACTTAAGCATTGAACTCCCAAGGCTATACAGTAATCCAGGGTCATAATTGCCTTTCGGGAACACCTGGAATCCATTAATCCTCTGAGACTAGGAAATACCTGCTTCTATTACAGAAATGTCAATGAAGGGGACCTGATGAAGAGAAGAATGGACTTTATTAGCATAGCGTGGGCCCTGTCTTTACAACAAATACTTCTGTTTGGATCCTAATCTTCAGCTCAGTGGCTCAGGGTGGTCTCTCTTAGGGCAAGAAGTTCAGGCCAACACTGACATACCTAAGTGATCACTCCTCTTCAGTTTCAGGTTGCAGATTGGCCACACATAACAAAATACAGTCCAGTCTAGGGAGCCAGAAACGTGGGACTGCTGTCTTGCACACTTAAGCATCACAAGGATTTGAACTTCTGGATGGCTGTGAACCAAATCCATTCACCTGACTCCAAATTTCCTAGTGTCTCTGCTTGCTATTTAGAGAGTGCATTGATTTTTCTTCCAGGAGCTGTACTACAAAATGGTGAGTACTACAGAAACCTAGGTTATTTTCATTATACAGAGTAAGGTCAGATAAGAATCACTGAAACCCGAGGTTAGATTCAAAGGCAAAAGTGTGATGGGTGGGGGACAAGGGATGGAGCTGTATGATGCAGTCTATTGCTATCAAATGCATATGTGGTTCCAAACACTGGATAACAGTGATGATAAACTTCCTGAGTAAGTCTAGATATACAGGTCGACCAAAGGACATGCTTTCTTAGCACATTTAAAGTCACCATTGCTTCTTCACTATAGTTTTCTTTTCTCCATCAGTCAGTGAAATATTTTCTTTAGATTTTTTAGAGATGGTAGATTTGGCTCTTACACTGTTGCACATATCTTCTCATGGCCTCATCAAAAGAATGAGTCTGAATGAAATGTGTCCATTTGGTCAATAAGCCAGAATTCCTATTCTTTATATTTATGTATGGTGATTGTAAGCCCTGTAAAAACATTCCTTACTGGTAATGCCCCTTTGTACAACAGAATGAAATCCTGCCTAGGCTTGCAGTGTCTTTACCTTGCCTTACATAATTAACACCATTATTGGACTATTATTAAAAACACAGCCACTGAAGGTGATTTTATTTTTCTTGACTGTTTTCAAAAATTAAACAATTGTGTCTCTTTCTTCAGAGGATCCCATTCATAACATGTCCCATGTATTGAGGATGATACCTCATCATCTTTGATTTTTAATAGCATTTGTCCTGCACTTATTCCTAGAGACCAAAATAAAAAAATACAAACTCACTGCCAAAAAAGTGATTCCAAAACAGAGTAGCTTTAAAATTGTGGGCAGAACTGCCCTGGAGGTTTCTTGCACTGTAACTATGTATGGGCATAGAAACTTTGACTTCCTCCAGTGAAATGACTGATACTTTCAAAGGACTGACCCAGCAGTTAGCTCACTGTACTACCATTGCTCCATTGTCCATGATAGGTTTGTTTATTCTTCTTGCTGTCTGTGGTATACTCAACATTCTGCACCAATATCATAAAATTCACATGAATTAATTTACATTTTTTCTGATTGATTGCCCGTTTGAAAACATGCATATGGGGTGATGAAAATATCATGGATTGAGCCAAGCTCACCTTAGTCCTAAAATGGCACCTTTGCTTTCTGCACTTTAAGTAGACCCTTGGCAGAAGATTGCCCAATTTAATAGGTGCTTTGAGTTCTTGATAGCTGGTTCCAAGGATAATGATGATGGATTCAGTAATATATAAATCTTGATTTCAAATCATGCTCAAACTCTGCTGGGGTTGCTGATTAATTCAATTGTGTGTGTTGTTATAGTGATGCTCAATGTTATAATCTTTGATCTTCATTAGTTATTTCTTCAGATTCTCCTCACTTTCAACCAGAAAGATCAGTTTCTACTTCACAGATTTTTAAAATGATTTTCTCCTATCCATATGTTTAATGTTTCAGATGATTTTTTCCCAAAAATATATTAAATATATACTGTACATTTCATGATTTTAAAATTTGAAGCATCCCATTTTTCTGTTTGAATAGCTTCCTTTTTTCCCTACTGCAACAATTACCATAAAGACAAGAAGACAGGGGAATATTGTTATGGTACTCTCTTAATCCAATCTTTTACTGGAACCATTTGATATCACCCATAATATCAGAAGTTCTAATTCCAGAAGTTATTTTCCATTTACTTGAGTGCCAAGCAGTTCTGTTGATCGAGTATTGCAGCTCTATTTTGTATTAGTTTCAGCAGAATTTTGCATGTGTATCATAAAATATTGTTTGAAAAATTTCACATCTATTTAAATATCTCCTTTTTTTGAATGCACAACAATATGGATAACCAGCAGTCTATGGACAAACACTTGTTTCCCAAATTTGAGAGCATAGACCATTTCAAGATTTGCATGTGTTTGATTAAACATATTCATTGGTATTCAGGCAATTACTCAAGACATGTTTATCTGGAATACTTCAGAGCACATTTGAATTATATATTGAAGTCTTTCAGTTGTTAATCATATGCTATTTCATGAAGTGGTTAATGGGAAGCAAAAAAAAAAAAACCCAAAAAAACTGGCAAACCCATAAGATACCAGTCTTGAAGTATTTATTAATTGTTAATATTTCAACATTCACTTATTTTATATAAATATATATATATATAGATATATATAAATAGAGAGAGATATCACTGTGGAAGGTGTTTCACCTCCTCTCCATAAATATACCCCCACCCATCTCTCATATACCCACATACCACAGAGAGAGAGAAGGAGAGAAATAGAAAGAGAGAGATGTTATGGAATATGTTTTTTATAGTGGAGAATTGCTGAAATATTATAAACTCTTAAAGTTAGGTTGTAGCCTGGATTTGAGAAGTCCATGTGAGCAGTGATAAGCTTATTATTTTAAAAACTTGAGACTTTACACAGTGAGTATGAAAAAATGGAATTAAAGGTAATGTAAGGTTTTCATTAAAATATTGAAGGTTCTTCATATTGATAAGTCTATGGGATGAGATGAAACTTTTGGAGAAGTGAATATATATGGCTAGAATAATGGGTAAACCCTACGGTAGACATTATAGAACCCATAACCATGTGTCAAATCACAATATAAAGAAAATTTCTCAGGATTAGATGCCTCATTTTTCTGTTCACACATATTTGACTGCTTATTCCTCAAATGAAGGAGATCCTGTGGGTTACTTTAGGATTCAGTGACTGTTGAGAATGTGGCTGTGGATTTTACCCCAGAAGAATGAGCATTGCTGGATGATTCTCAGAAGCAACTCTACAGAGATGTGATGGTGGAGACCTTCACAAACTTAGCTATAGTTGCTAAGAAAAGCTTCATTATTCCAAATAAATTCCTTATTTACCAAATATACCCAGTTGTTGTCCAGTCAATAGGAAAAGGGATAGGAGGAATACCTCGTTAAATATGACAATTCAGTTAATTTTCTCTCTGGGACAATTATATTGTAGGTTTCCCATGATCACAAATTTTTACATATTACAGTCTACACAACAAGTATTTCAATTACTACCAGTATTACCCCCTGGTGAACAGGTATCTGTGGAACTTTAAAACTCAGCAAATTAGCAGTAATGAAGATTTTTCCCACTTCCGGAATATAAACTGACAAATGTGAATCATAATGGAGTGTTATCTAATATAGTGCCAGAAGAAGAGTCTTGATGATTAAAAGATATTTAAAGCCTCTTCTTTCTCCCGCTAAGCTGGATTGATATCAAACTGCTGATGTTGCAGTCCGCGGCGCAATGTGTACCATCTATGTCACAGGGCCATACTGTGTTAACTAAACATTTCAGGGAAATAGTTATTTTGAAAATAATTCATGCCTGCAAATAATTCAGAGATCTTGATAATCAAAGTATTTAATCAGTGTCAGGAAAATGTTCACTAGGCTTTCTTTTTGTCTGTTATGGGTGCAATGTTGGTAAGACCTATTTCGTTCTCTCAGAGTAGTAAGAGAAATGCCGCGGGAGAGTGCAGAACAGTCATCCAGGCCCACTGTGTCCAGAAAGCATTGCACACATTCCACTGTTATGGAAGAAACTGCATTTGATACATTTGTTAGAAAAAGTCTCATTTAACTAAGAAGACAATTCTGCATGCCTGCCCTTGATTATGTGTTACTTGTAGGCATAATAAACCTATGTTCATGAAGGATTAAAGAAAACGAAAATCCATCAAATTATTAATGTTATATCGGTCTTGTGTCTACTTCCTTTTAAATTTGATTTTCGTATTACAAGTTATGGTACATGTGATACTGCTCCTTTTAATCTTAAGGTTGAATTTACTTGCCAATTGCTTTTGGAGCATTGCCAACACATTGAAAGAACCAACGTGACAAAGCATTTCTGGTTCCACAGTTACCTGTTGCCTTTGTTTAATGCTTTTCTTTGTTTTCATGCTGTGAATGTCACCTCATTTCTGCTTCTCAAATATACATGATTAGGAGAGGGATGATGGCGGACCAGGTGAGCCTCACACTCTGAGGGCTCTTTTGAAAAAGGTGGGTTTGTTTTCCAGGTAGCCGAGTGGAAAGAGTAGGTGAGTGAAAGATCCCCCTGGTAGAGAACTGTACCCCCAACCCATGCATTTGTTCTGAGCCAGGGCCTCGGTTAGTCAGCATTCCATTCTTGGGACATCTCAAGTCATCAGGGCTCCTCCACAGTGGCAGAGACCAGCTGTAGCCTCACTCCACCCCCAGAACTGGACTCCACACCTAGAATCGCTTGGCTGCTCTGCCAAGACACGCAGCTGTGGTGGGACCCCCTATAGCAGTTGCCTACTCATGGGACCCCACTAGGAGAGAAGTTTGCCTTTCCCACAGTTTCCCTCTCTCCATGTGGCAGTGATTTGCCCTTGAGCTGGGGTCCCTCCCTCCATTCACCCAAGGCCCTTAATTCACCTGCATTCTTCCAATGGCTGCCTGGACAACCTCCGCAGTGGATGATTCACCCCCATTGCTGCCTTAAACCTCTCCACCAGCACCCCATTTGCCCATCCATCAACTTAACTGTCTCTCCACTCCCTGCTTGGGAAGCACTTCCCGCAGGTATGAGCCCATGGCTGGAGGCAATCTCACTTCTGCTTACTGCATTGCCTTTCCAGGGGAGCTACTTCTGGCTGGCTCCCAGCACTGCAGAGCCTTGTGCCTCTGTCCTGGAGCGCTAAGCCTGCCTCACCTCAGTGCATTCCTCCCAGTACAGTGGGCTGCCACCATAGCCCAGACCCTGTGCCAGAGCCAGCCCTTTCTGCCATGGTGCACCATGGGGTATCCAGTACCAACCCCTGGGAGTGCTAAACCTGCCCACCAAGGCGTGTTCCTCTGAGCCCGGACCCTACACTGTTCATAGTGCTGGCCAAAGTTCCTGCCTATTAGGAAGGGTAGCTACATGACTTTGTGTTCCCAGCAGAGCCAACTTTGTCCACCCCTGTGCACTGTGGGGTTTGCAGTGCCAGCAGCTGGGAACTCTGAGCCTGCCTGCTGCGGCGCTCTCCTCCCAGTGTGGAAGGTGGGCACCATTGCCCTCTGTGTCCTGTTGGAGCCACTGCTGCCCTTTCAGGCTAGCCCCACATTGCTGTGGAGCCTGTGCTGTTCACAGTGCCTGCAGCTCAAAAGACCACTGTTCCCTCCTCCTAGGGAGACTAGGACACGGCTTTGGGATCCCCACAAGAGCCATCTCTCCAATCTCAGCATTGGGGTGCCCTGTGCGGTCGCCAGTGCCAGCTTTTAAGCCTGCCCCCCCCCCCCAGCCCTTGTAGCCAGCATAGGAGGCAGGTGTTCCAGCTGGAATCTCCCTCAGCACCCTGTGTGACCCCAGCCCTTTCATGCCTTCATAGGAGGAGGGTACTGCGGCCAGCATCTCTCTCAGAAGGGGCAGAGTAGGAATGAGGACCCAAAGCAGTAAGTCACATCTTCAATGGAAAGACACCTGCTGAAGACTGAATAGAGACTCTGGATTCTAATGTAGGCCTGCGCTTCCCACAGGCAACAGGGCCTCAGCATTTGGAGAATGACCGTGGAAACTGTTTTAAATGCCCTTTACCCAAGTGACGCTGGTACATCTGAAATGTCAGCATCCCCAAATTCAGTATCTCCATTTATGCTCTGGACACAGCACTCTAATTGCTGCTTACCCAAACTCACAGATTGAGCTTTATGGAAAATTGTTCATATTATTGACAATTAAGAAGTAGCAACTCAAAACAAGCGTTTTAAAGCTAATTTCCAACAGTGGTTCCCTTTTCATTTCTCTTTTTCATATCCTAGGTCTCAAAAATGGTCTAGAGTTAGAGTTGGTCTCCCTAACTCGTTTTCTGCTTGGTTATAACCACTGTATTATATCACAACTAACCAAATTTAAATCAAATTCACCTGGACTTCTCTGAGCCAGATGCTGTTGAGGGGAATAAGTAACTGCTTTGACAGAAAGAGCCATAGATTTTATCAATTTCCAGATACTTAAACACAGTCATATTTGTGTGTGTCATTTAGACATTGCAGGCTTGGTTCTTTTTTCACATATAGGCTGGAATGGCATCACTTGATACTGGTCTTTTCAACAAAGTGCCATCTTATGCCATCTGCTGCTGGGGGTTGTCTGACCACCTTAAATCCCAGACTATGTGTATCTGCCGATTAGTCTAGGTCACCTTCATCTCTAAATGTGATGATCATGATTGTCTCAGATAAGTTCATGACAGAGATCATGAAATCTGAAGTGTAAATCTAATGACAGTATCCCTCTGAATTGAATGTTTTTATTACGCATGCTAAAAGTACTCTTTTTTTCCTAATTACATTTAATTTATTTATTTTAGTCATTTTATTGGGGGCTAATACAACTCTTATAGCAACCCATACATCTATCCATTGTTTCAATCACATTGTACATATGTTGCCATCATCATTCTCAAGACATTTGCTTTCTGCTTGAGCCCTTGGTATCAGCTCCTCATTTTGTTCCCCTCCCTCTCTGCTACCCCCTCCCTCATGAACCCTTAATAATTTGTAAATTATAATTATTTAGTCATATCTTACACTGTCTGATATCTCCCTATGTTAGGGTTGTTAGTCACCAGGGAGGAGGTTACATGTAGATCCTTGTAATCCTTTCCATCCCACCTTCCCTCCACCCTCCCAGTATCACCTCTCAACACTGGTCCTGAAGGGATTAACTGTCCTGGATTCCCTGTATTTGTAATTCCTATCTGTACCAGTGTATATCCTCTGGTCTAGCCAGATTTGTAAGGTAGAATTGGAATCATGATAGTGGGGGTAGGGGAGTAGGGGAAGGAAGCTTTTAGGAACTAGAGGAAAGTTGTATGTTTCATCGTTACTACACTGCACCCTGACTGGCTCATCTCCTCCCTGTGACCCTTCCATAAGGGGATGTTCAATTGCCTACAGATAGGTTTTGGGTTTCCACTCCGCTCTCCCCCTCATTCATAATAATATGATTTTTTTGTTCCGATGATGCCTGATAACTGATCCCTTCGACACCTAGTGATAACACAGGCTTGTGTGCTTCTTGTATGTGGGCTTTGTTGCTTTTGAGCTAGATGGCAGCTTGTTTAATTTCAAGCCTTTAAGAGCCTAGATTCTGTGTCTTGTGATAAATGGACACCATCATCTTTCTTCACCACTTTTGCTTATGCACCCATTTGTCTTCAGTGATCATACTGGGAAGGTAAGCACCCAGTGGTATGATTTTTTTGTTCTTTGATATGTGATACCTGATCCCTTTGGCACTTCATGATCATACAGGCTGAGGTGCTTCTTACATGTGGGCTTTGTTGCTTCTGATCTTGATGGCTGATTGTTTACCTCCAAGTCTTTAAGACCCTGGATGCTATATGTTTTTATAGCCGTGCTCCATCAGCTTTCTTCACCACATTTTTTTATTCACCTGCTTTGTCTTCAGTGATCATATCAAGAAGGTGAACATCACGGAATGCCAGTTTAACAGAACATAGTATTCTTGCAGTGAGGAAGTACTTGAGTGTAGGCCCCAATGTCCATCTGCTACCTTAATACTAAACCTATAAATATATGCACATAGATGTAATTTCCTATCCTCATATAAAAATATATTTACATATGCATGTGCCTTTATTTAGACCTCTAGAAGTGCCCTTTGCCTCCTAGCTCTTTCCTCTATTTTCTTTAACTTTCCTCCTGTCCCACTATCATGCTCAGCCTTCATTTGGGTTTCAGTAATTCCTCTCAGCCACATTACCCTTAATCATGCCTTACCAGGCTTCCGACACCCTCCTCACCACCAATTTGGATCACTTTGTTGTTCCCTTTGCCCTGGATTTGTTAACCCCAATACCTTTCCCCCCACCTCCACGTCTTCCATGTCCCCCCAGAACTGTCAGTCCCATTGTTTTCTCCACCAGATTGTTCATCCTGCCTATCTTATTTAGACACATATGTGGAGATAATAACATGCACAAAAACAAGACAAAGCAAAACAAAGTAACAAAAAAACAAACAACAACAATAAAATATCCAATGACAAAACAACAACAAAGGAAAGCCTATGGTTAATTCAAGGACTGTTTGTTGGCCTTTAGGAGTATTTTCTGGTCAAGTCTGATGGGGTGCCAAGCCCTGACCCCAAAGTCTGTTTTTGGTATTCCCTGGGCACTTTGTTGCTCTGTTCCCCTTGCTGTTCTGTTGCACAACCTTCTTGTTTTTTGCCTCCGTTTGTTGGGGGACCAGATTGGGTGAAATTCCCACACTGTGTCTCCAGTGTTGTCCCCTGTAGGGCTATGAGTCTGTGCGGGATGTTGTGTCTCATAATGGGGCCAGACATATGGTCTTCTCTGTGGATTGGCTGCTCTGAACGGGAATATTGTCCTCCAGTCCTGGTGGGCCAGGATGTGTTCCACTATCTCTCTTCCCCCCCCCTTAATTTGCTCCTATGTTCTCTACTCAGACATGTCCTTCTTGAGCTGCAGCTTCAGTGCTGTCCACTGAAATAAATTACTCTGGGGGCTACAAATATTCTTAATAAGCTGAAAAGTTCTCCCCGGACTATGGAAATCAACACCTTGAGCTTTACACTCAATGGCATGGATTTCTTTCCCATGCCCCAAGCCACAGGGTGATATTTGGTCAGTCATTTAATCCAGTTGCTCTCAGTACTTTCCAATTTGGAATTTGTAGAGTAATATGGGCCCAATGAAAGGGCAATCATATTTATTCCACTTTTCTACTATTGTAGAGAAATCATGAATAATTGTTTACAGCTTAAAATTATACCTGCTTGGTTATTTCATGACTGTGATTAAGACATTATGTGAAGAAGACAGTCTCATCCGTGTCCACATTCAATGTCTCCATGAGAATCTAATGGGTGAGTGAAGATGGTACTCTCATACATTCACCTCTCTTGCTACTCGAGGCTGTAGCATGAGAGCTAAGTGATAACTAAGGCCAAAAATCTTGTTCCAGCACACCTGGACCACTGCTTTTTCTCCTGAGTGTCCTCCCAATGTAGCTTCTGTGCGCCTTGAGAAAGCCAAGGAACAAAATGAAAGTTAGTTTAAATTATATACATTGTTTAAATGATATATATTTCATTTAAACTATACTACACGCACGAATTGCAGTGTTTAAATAGTTTCTCAAACTGACCTTTGTGTTCTCTGAAGTGCCAACTTGCAATAGAAGCTGATGAACTATTAAGAAATGTCACATACCAGAAGATTTCCGAAGAATTAGACTAAGTGTGTGTGCCTGTGTATATATACTCTCTATACCTTTATAATCTACTTAAAATGATAGAACTATTGACATAAGGGAAACGATTAGTTGTTGAACTATGTGACCTAAATTCACCATCTTGAGCTGTGAACATGGGAGTCATAAAAGCAGATAGTTTTATCTCCACAGGTCTATAAATTATGTAAAAAAAATTGGGGACCCTATTCCTCTAAAACAAAAGTAAACCAAACAAATTATCTTCATCTTTACTTCTATGGAAATTCTCAGGAGTACAAAACAGATTTGTTAGTTCTTGAAACTTATGGTGTATTCAGTAATCTTTGCCTATACCATCATTCAAATATACATTAAGTTTTCATTGGTCTTTTAAAATTCATTGTCAAGATTTCTTTTCCATATTAGGTGATAGAGAATGACATGGCTGGGGTAAGCCATACCGTAGTCCCAACAATGACATTAAAATATTTAATGATTTTTTTAAGAAATTTCTTTTACCTTGTATTTATTGCCTGCTTCTTATATTGATATTGATTGTGAATTTAGGTGAAATGAATTCTGTGACTGCAGTATTTTCTTGTTTTTTCATGACATTTTTTGGAACCACTTGAGTGGACTAAATATTTCTATATAATGAAATATAAACCACATTGAAGGCTCTAATCATTTGTATCCATCAGTGAGTGCTCAATATCTCTACATATTGGTGTCATCTGTGTGTCATAGTCATTGGACTGCTAACTGAAAAACTGTCCGTGTGAATTAATCAAGTTTTTCTGTTCTCTTCCCATAAATATTTACAGTCAAAAAATTTGTAGAGCATGGCTATGAGTCAGGAGAGACTCAATGACATTTTGTTATGGGCTCTATGAAAGACACTTCTAAGAAATATAAAGCAAAAGTCATGGAAAGGGTATATTTGTAGAAACCAACTGAGATAATGGCCTTATATACAAAATATGAACCAAGTTCTTAAAACTCAATAAATAAAAGTGACAGGAGACTACTTGTTTTTAGGTACTATTTTTAATGTTGAAGCTATTTGGTTGCTGTGATGATTACCTATCATTTATAATCTTTGTAATGTTCTTGATTCCCGTAATCTCTAACAGTATGGTGCACACTTGTTTTTTCTGTTAAGGCATAAGTGCTAGGTAGATAGACGATAGATTGACAGATTGACAGAGAGATTGCTTGTGTTAGGCCTGGTTGTCTAGAGAATTCAAACCAGTCACTCAAATATGTGTAAGAAATAGCTTTATATGAAGAAGTAATTACATATTGACAGAAACATCCCAGCCCAGTCCAACTCAAGTCCATGAGTACGATACTATTCCATAGTTCTTCTTTGGACTCATGCAGCCACATGCAATGATGCCGAATGCAGGAATATCACATGATGGTAGGTACAAACTCTTGTGGATCCAATGTCTCTACAGCATAAAGATGAAGACTCAGAGTTGGGGGTGGGAGTGGGTTCCAATGTTCCTCCTTATGAGAAAACCATGCCCACAAGGAGGTACCATCAATCTGTGACCTCAGTGACAGGCTAGATTTTACCACATTATATATTTTCAATTTGACCTGAAATTGTGTAACTACCATACTGATAGTGATAGATAAATGATAGATAGATAGATATGACAGATATTGATAGGGATAAATATTCTAACAGTTTTATTAGTATGTCATCCACATGTCATACAATTCAATAATTCAATCATGTCAAGAATAGTTGTGAAGTTATCACCGTTTTCAATTTTAGAACATTTTCTTCTTCCTTGTAGTCATTATTATTCATGAATTAAGTTTTGTAATTGTAGCAAAAATATACACAACAAAACATTCTCCAATTACACAACTTCTACATGTATAATTCAGTGCCATTAATTAAAATGTTTCATGTTGTACAATGATTATTCGTATCCTTTTCCAAATTCATCCACAACCATCAAACTCAATGATCCCTAAGCAACAGTGCTTTCTCCTTCAACCACGGTAATCATTGGTCAACTTTGGCTTCTATTTGTTTGTTTTAGTAGCAATATTCTTCATACAGTATTCAAATATCACACGCTTCTATGTAGAGATAAATTGCTTTTAAAATGAGTTGCATAGACATCATCACAATCATTACAAGTGCTTCTTCCCCCTCCTGTACTTACTGTATGCTCCCCCAATTCCCTCACTGTCCCCGCCTCCCCTTCACACATCCCCCCTAAATCATTGCATTACCTATTGTTTCTATGCATCTACTCCTGTGCTTCACAGTCTGGGAAACCCAACAGAAACCAAAACAAACCGGCAAGAAGAAGAAAATAAGAATATAAAGATAAAAATAAAGATTAATAAAGAAAATACCACCAACAATATCTTAAAAGCCCCTCCCCCCAAAAAAAATCTTAAAAGCCAGAGAAGAAATTACTGTAGTGGATAAAGTGAGGAATACTTGAAGCTACAGCAAATTCATGTTGAGTCAAGAGAGAGGTTAACTGAAAAAGTATCATATTATACTATGGTGTGATTGAACATAATCAGGATTACAATGATCTCTGGCTGATAGTAAAGCTGTTATAGACCCTTTCCTGTGTTTAAAGAGGATATGCCAGAGATTTACTCTCACTAGATGGTTTCCAGATGGATTTGGGGTCCCCACTGTCCTACATACTTTCCTATAAATTTTTTTGTTTTGTTTTTCACAATTAAACTTTGCTATTTTTCCCTCACCATATTTGGATTTTGTTATCTTTGCATCACACATGTGCTTCATCCATGTGGACTTAGTTGACACCTCACTTAGATTAGTGACTGTTTGAATACAAACCGTTAAGACCCCAGACACTATTCCAATTGTTAGCGGGGCGCCATGTGCTTTCTTCACCACACTGCTGTAGCTCCCTTACCTTCAGTGATTGTTTCATTAAAGTCAGTATTGAGCAGGCCCTGTTATCAGAACTAACTGTTCTTGGATTGGGAATAGAGTTAAGTGGGAGCCTATAATCCATCTGCTCTGGTTTACTTTGGTGGTCATATTATGACAATAAGACCACCACCACCACCACCACCACCACCAACAACAACAACAACAACAGCAGCAGCAACAACAAAAAGGCGTAAAACAAAGCCCCCTCAGATGTGATTGCATTGATAGCATCAATAATTTATCCAATGACATAGAATTTAAGATACTGTTAATATGAGGGGTTTATGCAAGTATATAACTTTGAGGTGCAATCCACGAGTTGTTGCTTTGTACAGAAAGATTTCTTAATTGAATGACCTCTGCTTACACTGAGCATGGTTCTTGTTGTTAGGGAAAATTTACTTTTATCAGTTGTTACAAGTGCAGGTACTTGCCTATCAGATTAAAACTGTTCATATTATTGCAAGGAACGCATTGAGGTATTAAATATTTGGTGGTTCTCAGTGTCACTGCATTGGACACCCACTAAGCCAGGGATGTCCAATGACCAACATTTCCACAGTTTTTCCCTCCCCTGCCTTAAAAACAGTTCAATCCTTAATCAAGGGTACAGGTAGATTTGGTGTATTGCTCAGTGCATTCAGTAGGGCTTCTACTCTGTGTCCTCCTGATGTGGCCCTTGGCCTGTAAGGCCAACATCTACAGTCATCATAGTGTTTACTCCATAGCATAGTTCATCCAGGGTTGGGTAGAAACATATTATTAGTGTCAACCCTGGAACATAAAATCAGTTTATTGACCACTTAGGTTCCCAACAATTATTGTTTAGCATCCCTCACGAAGTGAGGTTGCTCCTCCTCATTTACCAACCAAACCCAGCAACAAAAATATCAACACCTCCTTTCAAATGTAGTTGCCCCCGTCCCCTGGTCTTACTTTGATGTTCCAGTAAGGTTCTCCCTTCATTCCTGTGGGGGGGCTGCTCATTTGTCAGAGCCTTCTCTCACTGTTGTACAGCATCAAATGGAAAGTCTTTCCCCTTTTCCCCTTTCTTGACAGAGTGACCCAGCCAATGTGAGGTCTCCTTGTTTGAGGTGATTCTTACAAAGTGCACACAAGGGAGATGATGCATGGTTCATGGTTTTTGTTGTTGTTTTTAGGAATGCATTGTTTTCCATTATGTGTACACACCATAGTTTCTTAATTCATGCTTCCACTATGGGACATTTGTCTGCTTCCAGTTTTTGCTATTGTGAATTGTGCTGCTTTGAATATGGGAAAGCATACAATTACACATATTGTGTCTCATTTCGTTGGGGTATAAACTTAATAGTAGTATTGATGGGGCATATGGAATTTCTGTTCCCAGTTGTGTATGTACTGCCATATCATCTTCCATGGTGCTTTATTTACTAGTCCACTATACTGAATACTAGTTCCAACGTCTACACATCTTCTCCAGCATTTGTTGTTTCCTGTGGGTTTTGTTTTGTTGTTGTTTAATTGGGCTAGTATTATGGGTATAAAGTGCTATCTTGTTGAGGTTTTAATTTGCATCTTCCTGATGACTAGTCATCACAACCATTTTTTATGTTTGTTAGCATCTGTACTTCATTTTGGAGAAATGTTTGCTTATGTCTTTTCCCCTCTTCTTAATTAGTTAGTTTGTCATTTTCTTATTGAGTTGTTGTAGAGTTCTGTACATTTTGAAGATTAGATCTTTGTGTGATCTCTTGTTGGTAACCCCCTACCCCCATGCCAGTTTGTGGGCTCTCATTTTAATCTGCTGATAAAATATTTCACTTTGCATAAGTGATGTAATTCTAGATGTTCTAGTCATCTATCTTGTCTTCCTCTGTGTGTTCCTCTTTCATTGTACTTAGTGGTCTCTGCATGAGCTGCAATAGAATACTTATATTTGTTACAGCTTTCTCATCGATGATGTGGATAGCTTTGGGTTTTACATGCATTTATGGGTGAATTTAGTCCATTGACATTCAGTGAGATTCTTGACAGGTATATATTTGTTACCGACATTTTTCTTTACATTTGTTAAAGTTTTGTGTGAGTCTTTAATGTGTATTTTCATAGTTTCATTGTTTTTCCTATATTAATTTATTGCTTTCAGTGTCGCTCTGGGTATGTTTATTTTTGTTAGGAATTGTCTTTATGTTGGTTTCAAATAAATGTGATGGTGTTATTGATGGCCATAGTATTTCACTGGATTTTGGGTTTGTTTTTTTTTTTTAACAGAGTGGTGGTCTTGTTCTTGTGAATTCTTTTAAATTCTTTTAAAAAATCATTTTATTAGGGATTCATACAACTCTTATCACAATCTATATGTGAATTTTTGAATTTCTTCTTCTCTTACAATGCTTTTATTTCTCCATCATCTTTGAGTGATATTTTTGCTGGGTAAAATATTGTAAGTTCACAGTTTTTTCTTCCAGTGTTCTGTGTAATTCACTCTATTTTCTTCTTGCCTGCATAGTTTCCATTGAGAAATCTGAAGTTATGCTATTTTGACCCATTGTATATAATTGTTCTTTTTTGTTGTTGTTGCTATCTTCACTTACATTTTCTTCCCTTACCAATTGATATTAGACATAGTGAATACGTTGTGCAGGTAGTTTTCCATTTGGGGTTTCTCCTGATTGTAATTCTTTTGGCTTCCTGAATAATTATCATTTCATCCTTAGACATTGAGGAAATTTTTCTTAAGAGAATTCTAATACTATTCCTTGTTTGTATGTATTTTTTTCCTTCCTGTTCTGGATTCCCATTAGATATGTTGTTCCTCTTGATTGCATCCTACATTGTTCTTAAAGTTTTTCTATTTCTCTTTTGCATTTTATTTTACTTGGAGTCGACAGATTTATCTTCAAGCCCACTAACTCAGGTTTCTCTCTCTTCTCTTCTGCTTCCTTTTTAGAGTGTTTTGTAATGCTGCTATTGTATTGTTTAATTTTTTATTCTGTGGCATATAGTGAACTTACCAGCTTTTTTCTATTGTTTTACTTTTCCTCTCAGTCTCTCCCTTCATCTGTTGTATGAGTGGTATCATTATTCTTTTAATATATTTCTCTGGTAATTCCATAGCCTGTTCAGTTTCAGACATTGCATTTAGTTCTGTTTGGAATTTGGTTGTTCGTTTCTCTTTCTTGTGTGTGTGTGTGTGTGTGTGTGTGTTTAACTCTGTTAGATAGTACAGTAGAGGGGGCAGTGGACAGTATGAACTGTATGAGGGAGAGTGTTAGATTAGGTTTTATTTGGGTAGATTAAAAAGTAGAAGACGAAGTGTTGGAGGAGGGAGAAACAAAGAAAAAGTAAGCAAAAAAAGTGAGAGATCCTGTAGTGTTATTTTGTAGGTTAAATGAAAGGAAATTAGGTTTCCCAAATGTACTTGTTGCTATGACCAGAAAATGGGTAATGCTAATAGATCAGGGGAAAAGATAATAAATTTTAAGAATAGTGTTAGATTTTATTTTCATTAGAATGAGATAGAAAGAAAATGTTGGAAGAGAATAAAAGAAGGGGACAAATAAAAGATAGGTTAAAAGGGATAAGAAATCAACCTTTAAATATTAAAGAAGGAAAGGGTAAACGTAAAGTTTTAAAAAATAATAGAAAAAATGATACTAGAGTAAGAATCGTGAGAGCTCTTTATATATGTTTGTTTTGGCTCTAAGTTTTGCCCAGGAGCATTGTCTCTGATGTGGGTGCTAACTTCTGGATTGATGATGGGTTCAAAAACTGGAAAACAAATTTAAGTGAATGCAAAAAAAGTAAATTAACATTACCCCCCACCCCCCAGTTCTTACGTATACCAGCACATAATGAAGTCCTGATTAAGGATGAATTATAAGAAAAGTGCACAATTTGTTTTAGATATGGAGGGATTATAGGAATGATAGAACACAGAGCAACAACAATGCCAGCAAAAGAACATCTGCTGTCTAAACCTTGTCCTTGGGGAAGCTAAGGGTGTGTGGATCAGGAGTTTTTGAGCAGTTGGGGACAGTGTCTGGTAGTGTGATGATTTTATAACATGTAAGAGTAGGGTTGATATTAAGACTAGTGGAATGGTTTTGGTACCTGGTATGGCTGAGACTCCTGAATTTTTATGATTTAGGTTAAATATCTAAAGATGACAGACCTCTAGTAAACAAGGTCAGAGGAGTTGGGGTTCTCTCTTTTCTGGATGATGGACGTGACTAAATAGGACTGGAAGAACGGGTCTGTGGGGGTACCTCCCCCCCAAAAAAAAAACCCAAAACACAACCAAAAGAAACGGGAAAAGCTCCACTGGGAAAAGTTTTTGTAATATGCACTTTTTTCCCATTAGGCAAGCATTGAGTTAGTTCACCCAGTGATGTCTCCTGGGAAGATTCCTTCTGATCACAGTGAGTTTTGTCGTGAAAGCAATTTTGCTTGAACCTCGAATTTGTGATGGCCAATTTAAGAGTACAGTGTGTAGCTTTGAAATTATGTTTCCTGATCAGGATATATGAACCAGTGGAAGACACCAAAGAATGCTCATCAAGTGAAATCAAATTTGTTGTTGTTGTTTACTGTGAGGCGGATAGTGCATTTGGAGTTCATTCCAACAGGTCAGACTTTAATTACCTTTTCTATTTAGAGGTTTTGAAAAGATTGCATAACATGTGATCCCAAGGGGAAAAAATCCTAGTTGGTAGTTGAGGAGGGCAGCGATTTGATGACATAGAAGAGGGGAAGAAAAAAATGAGGGAGGTGTATCAGAAATCCCAACGGACAAATTTGAAAAGTATTTCCAAAAATGGAATCACAGATTTGACAAATATATTAAGTGTAATGGCAAGTAGTTTGAAGGTGATAAGGTTGTTTTGTAAAATTTTTTTAAATTAAATACATAGCTTAAAAAAATCCATTTGGGGGCCTTTTAAACCCTCCACCTGCTTAGCTGGTCTAGTAGGGAGGAATGAAGCAATAGCCTACTGTTTTCATCCAGGTAGACTAAAGAAACAAATTTATAGACACTCATATGTGTATAAGAGAGAGGTTTAACCCAGTTCAGAATAAGTACATAAGTCCAACATTAGCCCATATGTCAGATACCAGTCTATAACGTCCTCTTCAGACTCGGGAAACACATGTAATGATGCCGAATGCAAGAAGATCACAGGCCAGTGGGTGTGAAATCTTGCGGGTTCAATGACATTGTGAGAATCTCTGAACTGGCACGAGTGTCCACACGGCTTCTGCAGCATAGGGCACTAGCATAGTTCCATGTATCTTGTCAGTTGCTGTTTCCCAGGGAGTGAAGAGAGAGAGAATGTCTCCCATCTTCAAAGATGAAATCCAGGAGTTCCCAGAATCCTCAGGAGAAGGCCTTGCCCACACAGAGGCCTCATTGGCTATGAAATGTTAGGCAGACTAGAATCCACCCTTCCCTCTTAATACTCTCAAGTACAAAATTGACACCAGGTTATATAACTACCACACCGAATCAAAGGGCAGGTTGTTTATCTGAGTGGCTTGGGGTGCTGACCAGGGATGGAGTTATGGGACAACTGATGAATAGCTTGGTATGTGAACAAGGAGAAGTTTCTTGGCCCTAAACCTTTTAGTCTTTGTCATATGCCCAAATTCCCTGCCCATACTTTTAAAACCCACTGTTGCAATTTCTGTTTGTATTGTGAGGACAATACCTTGTTAATCAACCAGATGTGTATTAACTGCTATAGAAATATTTTTTTTAATCCATGCTTTTTTGGTCGGCATCTTAAGATGGGGAGGGAGGGGCAGAGCTGTATCTCCTGGAAAGAGGAATAGTTGTAACTTCCCCAGCTTCTGAGAGTTAGTCTATTCACTATCTATGACTATTGCAGGCTGCCCTGTAGAGTTATTGCCACACTTCTTGGGTATTGTGTTAGTCCGGGTTGACTAGAGAAACAAATCCAGAGGCATTCCTATGCATGTAAGAGAGAATTTTATATCAAAGAGCAATTGTACATTAAGAAAACATTCCCGCCCAGTTCAGAACATGTCCATAAGTCTGATATTAACCCATATTTTAGTACTAGTCCATAAATTCCTCTTTAGACTTATGAATCCATGCAATGTTACTGAATGCAGGAAGATCCCAGGCCAGTGGGTGGAAATTCTTGTGGATCCAGTGGTGGTGGAAGCATCTCAGCACTGGCATGGGTCTCCACGTGGCTTCTCCAGCTTCAGCGCTCTTGCTCCATCAGCATGGTTCCATATGTCTTGCTTGCAGGAAGACAAAGCAGAGAGTGTGTCTGGCCTCTAGTGAGCTGTTTATCTCCATAGCCCCTCCAAATGAGGACATCAAACTGAGACATATTCGACAAGCTAAATTCCACCTCTTTCCTCTTATTACACTACAGGTGACACCAGATTATGTAACTACACTGTTAGGTTGTGCTATCTTGGTTATTGGGGATTTAGGGCTTCTAGGGCATCCGGCTAGACCTCCATTGACTTGTGTTGAAAGCCAAGTCTACTTGTGCTTATGTTGGCCTCAAGCTAGTTCCATAGAGCTATGTTTCTGAAGCTCAGAAGTTCCACCATCCTAGCTAGCTCCTGGACTAGGAAAATTAAGTCTAGCAATTTGGGAATCTTCACACAGTTGGTTATTGTTGAGGGCCGGTGACAAAGGGGAGTCTATCAGCAAATGTTGCTGATATTTTATTAAATTTGTGTTATGTAACTTTCTGCTGAAAATCCTGCATTCTGGAAGTGTAGCATATCCCTCTCCTGGTTCTTTTCCGCTGGTCTTTGTGGAGTACTTCCCATGTGTACTGCTTGGTCACCATCTTGTTCTTCCTCCAAGATATAGGTATTGCATACATATATATGCATATATACAAATGTAGTTAAATACATTTCTCCACTGTCTTAGATGTTTTCACTAAACAAAAAAAATAATCAAAATGTAAAGCTATTGTTATGAACCTTCCCCCAAATATTCTATGCTCCTTGATTTACAGAACGTCAGACTGAAAATTCCACAATACTCAAGGGATGTTCTCTGACTTATGGGAAAATACAGAAATATGCAGGGGAAGATCAGCTCTTTAATGTGGATGGTGTAAGGCAGCATTTCTCAAGCTGTGGGTCGGGATCCCTTTGGGGTTGGGTGACCTTTCATAGGGGTCAGCCGATTCATAAGAGCAGCAAAGTTATAGTTATGAAGTAAAAACGAAAATAATTTTATGGTTGGGGGATCACTACAATGTGAGGAACTATATTAAAGGGTCATGGCATTAAGAAAGTTGAGAACCACTGTTAAGGTTTCTAAACAAAATCCTCAATGGACAACCATTCTTACTCTTGAAGAATGAGCTGGTGTATTGTCATGATAGAGAGAAAAACAGATCCTTTGTGCAACATTCTAGGACATTTTCTCACTAATACCATGTTACATTTTCTTGAAGCTTATTCATAATAATACTTTTTGATTTTCTCTGTCCTATGAGAATTTCATTCCAGACTAGCCATTTAGAATCCACAAAATCACTTTCATACATTCTGAATTGACCGTTATTCTTTGAATATCAACCTAGATGATTCCTACAGATCTAACTGTTTTCATTGGATCTCTCTCTCTCTGGATCATTTTGATACATTCAAGAATTATCAATACTTAAGTTTCATTCCACAAAACTGGCTTCATTAACTTCAATTTCCTACAAAGCAGCTCTTCAGGAGCAATTTTTTAGCTCATCAATCCCTGTGCATTGCTTTTTGGCACCAATCAAGAAACCAAAATTGTGACTAAATAATTGAAAATGCTGAACCATGTGAAATTCCAACTTCCTTAGTTATCTCCTCAATGGCAACTCGACAGACTTCTTCCACCAGTACTTCATGTCATCCAGATTCTTCATTTGTACCAGTTGACTTTTCCCCCTCTTTGACTCACCTGTGAAGTTTTCAGTATATTCTTTATGATGCTTGATCCAATTAAAAAATGTCTAGTGTGCAGAAGAGAGAATTTCTGTTGGCCTACATTCTTTCTTTCTCTTTCTTTCTTTGTTTCCTGACTCACACAAACAGATGTATTTTAAGTCAACCCAATGAAACCAAGTTAAGTGTGTTACTGAGAAAATATGGCCAACAGACAGCCAGTGATAGCAGAAACATGTTTAAGCATGTTTTATTTGGAATAAACACATGAATGTGGAATTTATTTTACTAACACTTGTATAAACTATACCTCTTCTTGGCTACACTAAAATATGTATGAATGTGTGGACAAATACAACTGTGCATTTATTAATACCATCTATGTATTTATAAAATGTTAAGGGTTCTAGTTTGATTTGGTCAAGGTAGTGTGTCATAAGTATCATTTTCATAAATTGTCATTTATTCTCTTCAGTTGGAAAGCCAAACATTAGAGGCTATTTTCCAGCATATGGTGGGAGGTCAGATGCTCAGAGATATTCCCCCTGAAGGCAGTCTGCTCCATTGTTGGTGGGGTTCACACCCCACTGATAATGGTTTCAATAGTGAGCAAGAGAACAGGTCAAACTGGCTCAGTGATAACCAAAATTAAGCTGGTTCTCTGAATCTAAGATCCACCCATCTTGTCACATGTGTACTCCCAATAACTCCCTGTCGTATTTTGTGGCTACCCCTAGATCGTCCCCCCGATTCATTACTGTAGTCCAATTAGTGCAATCCCTTCCTGTGACATATGTCTTTACCTGCAATTAGGAGGCTTGCATGTCCCCAAAGATATATAAGACTTGATTAGCAATAAAAAAGCTCTCTCTGCTCCCCCTTCCCCTCCCCTGGTCCTCACTCCCCTGTTCCCCTTCCCCTTTTAATCCTTCCCCTCCCTTCTCTCCTTAACTCTGGTCTCTCTCTCTCCCTGTGGAAGACCAAGTGAGGCTGAGGTGCACATGCTATCATCGGGGGGGGGGGGGGAGCGGGCAGATGAAACAGTGAATCATCTGCCTTTCACAGATGAAGCATCCTCCGTTGTTTGACCATTGGTTGCAGTTTTAATAAAACCAACCTGTTCCAGTCTCTGTCCTGGACACTGTTGGATCCAACTAATATAATAGTCACTGAAGGTGAATCTAGAAGTTGCACAGGAGCGTCTCAGAGATTCCCCAGGCTTTCTCAGGTCATCTCCAGATTTCACCAGCTGCACTTTACACTGGACACCTGCAATCACAAAGACAGTGTGATAAGGTCACTGCCCTGCCTACCCCATCCAATATTCTACACACAACCACACAGCATTTTCCTCAATTATTACCACGTAGAATGGCCAAAACATAAACACAACTTTGTCCAAAATTCATGATGTGTCCTCTGAGTTAGCTGAAAATGGAAATAGCTGAGGCCCAATGTACTGGGGCTTCATGCCCAGAGCTCCCAGGAAAGGAGCAGGACAGGTTTCACTGGCACACAGAGAGAGCTGTATTAGCATGTGGCCCTCCACTTAGTAGCAGAGGAGTGGACTACCTGTTTTGGGGTTCTCCTTATGACCCAAGAAACAGACACACCCTCACAGGAAAATGGAGGTTTTTATAAAGGCTGCTTATACACGTGATACAGAAGCACTGCTGCTGCTATAGTTAAAAGCTATCAATGTTTGATATCAATGTTTTAAATTTTTAAACACTATTATACATAAAAGAGAACCTCTGTGGCATGAGAGTTCAGAATGTATCCTTCATCCTCAGTGTGGACGCACAGATGGTTACTCCTCATGTGAACATGATGATAGATAGCTCTGGTGTCTGTTTCTTGTTGGTGAACATTATTATCCTTATCATTGTCTTCCAAGATATGTCCTCCTTTATTTGACATTGATGAATTTTTTTACAGATTTGTTCATTAAGAATGCCATCTTTAAAATGATTAGGGCAAAGACTGTACAGATGTGCTTTATACAATTGATGTATATATGTATGGACTGTGATAAGAGTTGTATGAGCCCCTAATAAAATGTTAAAAAAAGAATGTCATCTTTAACTTTTTAGCACCCAGTCACCCATTCACTACAAAGTGACATCTCCTCTCTTATTTCTGCCATAGGGGAGTCACTTGTCCTGTGCGTTGTACACACACCTTTCTGGTACAGCCCTGCCCTATTCCTTACAGTAGTCTGTGTCTGGATACCACTGACTTCCGCTATCCCATACAGTAAAAGTGTCTTGTCTTCAGTGGTCACAGACTTTAACTATAGAGAGAAGGAGTTTGTGGGCTCACTTCTGGAGATCGAAGGTCAATTCTTCAGGAATGAAGTGAAGTTTCTTCCGACAACCAAGGTCTATTGTTAACAGTCAGTCTGACTCCTTCAAAAGGTATTGGCTGATCCAGCTCCAGTAATACTAAGTGATCGTGGTGTGTGTGGAGGAGTCGGTACAGGTAAGGGAGAGGATCTGGGAGGTTTCGCCACTCCTCAGAGGGCTTCCTGCAGCTGGAATGGAGCAGAACAACTAGGGACAGGGAAATAGTAAACAGGCAGTGAGGACAAAGAGTAGACACCCATTCGTAACAGGCTATTTTGAGAAACCCACGGGAGGCTCTAACACCAATAGACAAATGCACACAGAAAAACCCAGCCTGCTGTGTAGCATACAGATTCTAACTGTTAGATGGCTTGTCACCGTGATTGCAGCAATGAGATCGAGTATAGCAAGGACTGTGAGGATGACACAGGAATAGGCAGTGTGTTGTTCTATTGTACATGGCAACATGATGATTTAAGACCAAACCAATGAAACCTGGCAATAGTAACAATAGCATTTGTATTGAGGAAATGTGAGTCCTAATCAATAAGACTGTCATGAAAGGTTACTGGTAGGTATTTTGAAAAAAAAAAGAAGATTCAGAAATGAAGTCCTGGAGGAGCAATTGAATTGAATCACTGCTCTAGGTCAACCCTTGTTATGTGAGTGGTTACCATGACTTTCCATGAGCAATCAACAATTGTTCACTGCACCTGAGGCTAGATGGTTTCCTTTTTCATCTAATAGACTAAAAACTCCCTACAGACTTGGCCCTTCTTCATGGAAGGTGAGTATTAGGTTCACCCTGAATAATATTCACTAGTGGTGTTTGAAGAATTATCACATGTACTTCAACTTCAATAGAATGCTGAATTAGTTATTTTATCTAATCTTTTGGGGGAGTTCAGGTGGACCTAGTCTTTAAAGTGAGGTTCTGGCTCTTCAATACTCTGAAGAATATTGAATATTCACCACATTTAATATATCTTTTGATCTCTTGACTGCTGCTTCCATGAGCTCTGATTGTGGATACAAGGAAGACAAAATCCATGACGAACATTTCTCCAGACGGAGTGGATGAGTGAAGAGACTTGGTGGTGGTGAAGTCAGTGGAGGTGGCAGGATTTTCTTTGGCAGGCTCCGATGGTGTTCCTCGCTCACTACAGGGGAATCTGCAAAGGAAGATAACGTAAAGGTGGCCTCCAAGTCCAGTCTCTGGTCACTGTAGCCAAGAGAATTGAAACCAGGGCGGTAGTTCTTACCCCAAAGGGGCAGTTCTGTGCAGAAGAGACAGGGCAATGCCAGAGCAAAGAGCAGGCGGCTTTCCTGTTGCATCTTTTTTGTAGTTTCCTGGACTCTGCTCTACGATGTAACTCAATTCTGAAGTGAAGATGGAGGTGGCAGTGCAGGAAAGTCCAAGACATCCTGGAATCTGAAGTGCTACTCAGATCATCCAAACAAGAGATAGTAAAGGAGGGAGATGGCTCTGTAAAACTGAGCCCCTGAGTTCCAAAAGATGGTGTTGTAGACTGTACAGTTCTTTCTTCAATGCCTTACTCATTGATGGAACCGAGAAGGGGTTCTTCTGAGTTTCAGTTAGTATCCACGGAGAGTAAAAAGCCAACCACAGGCCAAGTGTATGAGAGTGACTCCACCAACCACTGCATGATCTTCCTTCACCTGGCTGGCCCGGATATTGGCAGTCCAGTAACAAACACATTGGCCAAGTTAACAAGGTTAAAGTCATTGGAATCAAAAACACATGGAAAGAACCAAGAGGCTGCTGCATGGGAGCAGTGCAACCTGCTGTGGCGCAGTAGGACCAGTTACAGCTGCCTAACTGGTGGCTCATCGGATGACTCATCGGATGACAATGAAGAGGATTCAGGGGGTAGTAGGCAATCACTACAATTATAACATAAGTAACTGATGTGCCCCTTGTGTTTATAAATACTGTAAGGTGACTTTAGTTACTCCAAGTTCTCCTCGTTGCAATAATTTGTAACTCTTTGGACCATGCGTCCTTGAGGCAGATGTCTTTCAGAAAGAGAGCACTTTCATGGGTTCTGGGTTTTTGAAGGGAGCAGTGAGAGTGAAGAAGTCATGCTACCTCACTAACGTGGTGGTAAGAGGTCATGGGAATGAACCAGCTGAGCCAGAGAGGTAGACACAGTTGTGTGTTGAGGCAACACATCTGGCCAGCAAGTACCTTCTGTCATAGCTGCTCTCCCTTTACAAGGTGTGTACCCACAGTACAACACCTGAACCCAAGTTGGCCTAATGCAGCATCTGTGTATTTTTGTTTTCTACCTTCTAAAAGTTGAAAAATAAAAGTGCAACATAATAAATCTGATGGAAAGTTTATCAGTGGCACTATGTGTTTTTCTGCATTGACATGGAATAACGACAGTGGGAGCTTCATTGGATTCCAGAAAATGCAGCATTGATGGGTGGCATCAGATCCACTGTAGTCTGATATTTCTAGTGGAAAATGTAGAGTTAGAGCCATATGCGCATGCACAACGGGAGAGAAGTCATATTGTCCTGCAAGCCCTCACCCATTACTGTGACCATCTGTGTTCTTTTTTCATTTTACAACGTTGCAATGGAATGGCACTTTGTCTCCCTTTCCAAATGCCTTGGTAGCTCTTGAGTATCACAAAAGCACGTGGACTATAGTTTTCCTGTTTCATTCGGTGAAAATATGCTCACCGAGTGCCTGACCTGCTGAAGGCACTTTGTAGAGCGGCGATGTGGGACCCCTGATCTGGATGAGACACTCACTGCATGTACATGCTTCAGATCCTCCTGACCCGCCTGCCTGGCCTTTTGTTCCAAAAAAAGCCAGTTCATTCCATACCCTTCTTTCTGCTGCCTCTTTGTTTCACTCCACTGGCATGTGTCTCACTCATCGTGTGTTTTTTTTCATCTTTGTTGGCATCTGACCTCAGCGTTCTTCGTCAACTTTTTAATTTCTCCTCCACTTTGCTTTTGCAGACCAGGCTTTTTAAAGACCACGGACCTCCAGATTTTAGCACCTCATATATCAGTGTTTCACATGGACGTGGTTCTAGAAGAAAACCAAAGATCCAAACCCAGAGCAACTTTAGGACCTTCTGCAAATTCACTACTAGTGTACCTTTGGGCCTTCACATTTCACATTGGAGATTTATTAATTTTTATTCTTACACATTTTTGTTGGTTGATTTACTTGAGTTAAAATGCTAGACCAAGTAGAAATGTACAATTTCTAGCCTGTGTTTACCTGGGATATCGTTGGTAGGAGAATCAGGGTGGATGCCATTACTTTCTGTACTGGAGAAAAAATAAGCAATCACTGAATGAATCACACAAGCAATCAAGCAAACACACAACTTCTGCCTCAAAGTGTAAATCTACCGCCATTGGGTCAATTCAGACTCATAGCAAACCCGTAGAACTGAATATAACTGTTCTTTAGGTTTCCAGAGCTTTCCATATTTATCGGCACACAATACTTAAACTTACTCCCAAGGAGTAGCTGCTGGGTTTGAACCGCTAACCTTTTGTTTAGCAACTAATGCTTAGTCCACTCACCACCAAGTCTTCTTTATATATACATCTGCTCTGAGAACCTATGTTACATATTGTGTGATGTCACTTGAGGATCAACTGCCTCATATGCCTGTGAAAGCTAGACAATGAGTAGGAAGTTTGCAGGAAAATCGATGACCTGAAAATGATGGCTTGGGGGTAGGATATTGAAAGTACCAATGACTGCAAGTAAGGAAAGCTTACTTCATGCACTCTGCACCCCTGATATACTCCTTCAGTCTTACTTTTGTCTCCCAAATGCAAAGGACTTTTAAAAGAATGTGATTTGAGTACCTCAGAAAGTGTTCGAAAAAGGAAAACACTGACTTGAGACTTACATAGACATAAATGGACACTGTCAGGAAATATTAGGTTTATAATTTGTTCTTGTTTTGTTTTTCAAACTTGAGTAATTTATTTGGGTTGAAAATTAAGACTTTATGCAGCTTAGAGTGCTGTATAGTGGACTGATAATATTCAGTGTGATAAAGAGCATTTACAATGGGCAATCCATGAGGAAAGGAAGTTTTTTACTCCTTACTTATTGTTTCATCCTGGATGACTAGGGTGCCTAGAATATTACCTGGCTCCTAATAGATTTTCAATAAATAACATTTACTTTTCAGTGGAAAAGGCAGTCTATCAATATTTTTACATCTAACCCACTGCCCTAATGTATACTCCAACTCATAGCAACCCTGTATAGGATTTTGACAGTCTATCGATCTTTATAGTAGATGGATTTCTCTGTAGATAGCCTCTCTATTTAAAATCTAAAAAAGGTGGACATTCTAGAGTACTTAGCACAGTTTATGAATTTGTTGTTGATAGGTGCCATCAAGTTGGTTCCTACTCAAAGCATCCCTAAGCACAAAAGAACAGAACACTGCCCAGTCCTGCACTGTCCTCACAACTGTTCTTACATTTGATCTCATTGTTGCAGCCATTGTTAATCCATCTCCTGGAGGGCCTTCCTCCTTGTCACTGCCCTCGTGATGGCCTTCTCCAGGGACTGGCCTCTCTGGGCAACATGTCCAAAGTATGTGAATAAAGTATCACCATCCTTGTGTTATATTAGAATGTGTGTATATATGTTTATATATATATATATATATATATATATATATATATATATATATATATATATATATATATATATATACTTTGTATGCGGTCTTTCACTTTTGGGTGAGTTTATTTTCTTTTTTTGAGGATCTTCTTAATAATTATTTGCTTTCAAACAACAATATTTGGATAGACAATATTTTCTAGGGCCTTCTAAGCCAAAATGATTGCATAAAACTACATTTGTGAGAGTGTGGCCAGGTGGCTCGGACCGAGCAGGGCTTTCCTTCCCAGTGGATTGCAGAGCGTACACTGCCAGTCTCTTGTCTTCTGTTCACCATGGCTTCTTCTGATATCCAGGTGAAAAAACTGGAGAAGTGGGCCTCTGGCCAGGCCTTTGAGCTGATACTCAGCCCCCGTTCAAAAGAGGCCGTCCCAGAATTCCCTCTTTCTCCTCCAAAGAAGAAGGACCTTTCCCTGGAGGAAATTCAGAAGAAATTAGAAGCTGCAGAAGAAAGACGCAAGTCCCATGAGGCGGAGGTCCTGAAGCAGCTGGCTGGGAAGCGGGAGCACGAGAAGGAGGTGCTGCAGAAAGCAATCGAGGAGAACAACAACTTCAGCAAGATGGCCGAGGAGAAGCTGACCCACAAAATGGAAGCCAACAAAGAGAACCGAGAAGCACAAATGGTGGCCAAGCTGGAGGGCTTGGGAGAAAAGGACAAGCACGTGGAAGAAGTGCGGAAGAACAAGGAATGCAAAGACCCTGCTGATGAGACTGCAGCCGACTAGCTTGTCCTGAGGACTGACTTTCTCCCCTCCCTCCTCGAGATCCAAAGACCGTGCTGGCCAGTGTCATTTTACTACTATTACTATTTCCCTCCTGACAAAGACTAGAAGCCAACGTAGGACGTAAATAGGTAGATCCAGACCATGTGATGTTGTTTTAGGGGCTAAAGGGGAGAAACAAAAAGTGTTTGACTCTTTTTTTCTAAAGTGTTGGAGTGTTTCTAACGTAGCTATTTTTCTTGTTGCCTCTTTTCTACTTCGGTGCACTCAGTGCGCTGGGTGAATGGCTAGCACTGTATTGGCCCCGTGGAAACATGTTTGTGAAAGAGTATGTAGTGGCTTCTCAAAACTGTTAGATGCTGAATATCTGTTTGCTTTTAAATCCCAGTTCTGTCCCGATTTTACCAGATGCTACTGTACTTGAATGGTTAATAAAACTGCACAGTGCTGCTGGTGGCAGTGAAAAAAAAAACTACATTTGTGATTATTTATTACAAGAAGGTTCAAGATAAATCTGAGGGTATAGAGACAATTTGGGACTCCGCATGAGAATTTTTTTTCTACATGAAATATTTATAGCTTTGACAACAAATGGCACTAGTTGGTACCCTGAAACAGGAGTCCTCAAACTTTTTAAACAGGGGGCCAGTTCACTGTCCCTCAGACCCGTTGGAGGGCCGGACCATAGTTTAAAAAAAAAAAAGAACAAATTCCCATGCACACTGCACATATCTTATTTTGAAGTCAAAAACAAATGGGGTAAAAACACCTGGCGGGCCAGATAAATGTCCTCGGTGGGCCACATGTGGCCTGCGGGCTGTAGTTTGAGGACACCTGCCTGAACTAACTAGTTGTAAAGTGATATCTCATCAATTACTATTACTGTGAAATCTGTCTTTGGAAGATGGTGAAAGAGAGACAAAGCCCATTCCAAGGAAAATAAATCATGTTCAGAGGCATGAAGCTTCTCTTGAGTCTGTGCATGGTGTCCCTAGAGAGGTGCTGACAAGGTGGGGAAACCACAGCTTCTGAGAGGAAAGCATCACTGACCTCAGCCCTTGCATCTACTGAAACCATGGCCTGTTGCTGGGAGGTTTGTGTCTGGGCTCACACTGAATTCCCATCACTGTGTCTCTAGTACAGTAATACACGGCTGTGTTCTCAGGATTCACAGAGCTCAGTTTTAAATAAACTTTACTTTTGGAGGTGTCCCTGGTTATGCTGACTTGAGAGTGGAGAGCTGGATTATAGTGTGTGCTAGCACCCCTCTGTATATCACCAACCCATTCCAGTCCCTTTCCTGAATCATGGCGGATCCAGCTGACATCGGAGCTGGTTAAAGAGAATCTGGAGACAGCACAAGTGAGAGCCAGTGCCTGTGAAGGCTTCACCAGTCCAGGGTCTGACTCTTGTCACTATACCTGAGCCAGGACACCTGTAGATAAAAAGAGCAACAGTAGGTCATGTGTTCAGATGCTGCATCCCCAGACTTCCTGTGTGAATCCCTGAAGCACTCACCAGCCAGAGTCTCCACCAGAAAAAGGAAAGTCCACACATAATTCATGTTCATGTGGATAAGATTCATGACGCCCAGAAAATGCTCTCCAGGGTGAGAAAGAATACGAATTTAAGTACATGTGCTGTGGTTTCACATGGCTGCATATTATGTATTTGCATGTGGGAGGCACATAGTTATGTAAAGTTGAAAAGGGATCAATGGAGGCCCCTGGCTCTGGGAATTACATGGTGATGGGGATGCTGTCTTTGGGAGAACATAGTCCTCTCTCTCAGGTTTTCACTTTACCAATCATATGAACATTTGTTCATATTTTATGTTTAATGTTGCTTTACATCCATTACTATCATAATTACCCAGATGCTATGGTGAAATTATAGAGAATATCCTCATTGTGATAGGTAGGTTTATTGTGCCAACATGGCCAATGAACACACGTGGGATTAATTGAAGGGCAGAGAGGTAAATGGCTTGGTGAGCCTCACCTTTCTTGTCTCTTGCTTTGTGATGATCAGATCAGTGTGTGGTTGCCATAGCTTGCTCTCTGCTTCAATTTACAAACTACACTACCTGTGGGACACCTGACCCATGGACTGTGTTGCTTTAGTTTGAGTTTCCTTCAAAACTGCTTCACCACACTACTGGAGTAATATCGCTTGAGCTTGGGACTGTTGGATCCTGTCAACTGCCTTGCTGTTTGCTGCCTGTGCCAAGATAATCTGAATTGCTCTACAGAGGACTACCCTGTGGCCCTCAAGACCTGAAGGACTGCCAGTAGGGAAGTGAGTTGCACTGAGTCATTTGCGCTGCTTTATAGATTAACTGTTTATTTCTTATGTTATATAAATAGAGAGAAATTGATAGATATTGATGTATAATCATATGTTCTGGTTTGTTTGTTTTTTCATCTAGAGAACCCTTTCTAACATAATCACAACATAATGGAATCAAGGCCGGGCTTTCCTGAATCTCGTCACACATCTGAGCACAAAGGGAAACACTTATCTGTCATCCCTAAAGCTCCTTTCCCCTAGGATATTGCAGAATATTTGGAAAGGAGTAAAGGGTACTTCGAAGTTTTCATCCAGAATTAGAGATTGAATTAAAACAAACAAAAAACCCTAACAACAAGGTTGTTTATGGTGTTAAAAGAAACCACAGAAATACAGTAATTTTTCCTCCCCAAAGGAAAAATTACTGTATATACTCGAATATAAGCTGACCCGAGTATAAGCCGAGGTACCTAATTATTACCTGGGAAACCAGAAAAACTGATTGACTCGAGTATAAGCCTAGGCTGGAAAATGCAGAAGCTATTGGTGAGTTTCAATAATCAAAACAAGTGAAAATAAAATTACTAAAAATTGAGACATCAGTGGGGGTAATGTATTCAAATATTTATTTTAAATAAAAAACAAATAAAAGGACAACAAGTCATTTAACATTAGTAAACCAACACAGTAAGTGGAAAATAGGTTCAACAAAAACAATAAGGTATGAACAATGATACCTTAAGGGTACTATTCCCTGAGTTCAATCAGCAACCTAGCTAAAATGTAAAGAGTAAAATCCTTCAAAACTGGATTCCTCATCATCATCCGTATCCTAATGCAGAGCTTCAGCTGGTGTGAGGTCATCATAGATGCTGTCCTCACTGAGATCGCCGTCATCACCATCACTGCTGTCATTTTCACACAAAACACAGTCTTCACTGCCATTAGCATTACTAATACTACATTTCTGGAAGGCACATCACAACATATCTTCTGGAATGTCTTCCCATGCATCTAGAAACCACTTTGCTTTTAACTCTGTCAGGCTTCATGAGATTTCCTCCTTTTGTTAGTCAGGTTTGGCCAGATGACATCCATTCATGCCACATCCTTCACACATGGTTTTTAAAAGGTGTATTCAAAGATACATCCAGAGGCTGCAGTACAGATGTAAGCCCACCTGGAATAACGGCTAAAGTAACTTTAATAGATTTTTCCATTTTTTTTAATGTCATCCGACAGTTGGGCTCTGAACATATCCCAAACAAGTAGTGATGGCTTTTTCTTTAAGGCTGCTCCTGGTCATCGGTTCCAAATTTCTTACAGCCATTTTTTTTTGTTCCGTCTTCATCCATCCAGCCTTTAACATGTGCATGCACAGTAATTCTTGGTGGGAAATTGATCTTCTTAGGCAAAGTCTTCCTTTTAAAAATAATGACAGGGTGGAGCTTAGTTCCATTAGCCAAACATGATAGAACAACTGTAAAGTGTTTGTTTGTTTTTTTCATTTCCTGTGGTTTTGAGAAAAATGTCTTTTTTTCTCCTAAACTTGCCACAGTTCTGTTGCTTGGAAGATAAAAAGTTATGGCAGTTTCATCCACATTCCCAATATCTGCCAGATCAAAGTTATAAATCCTTCTTTGTTTTATAATAAATGACTGGAATGACATAATTTTTTCTTCAAGGTCTTGTGACAATTTCTGGGAAATCTTTGTTCTTTGTCTCAAACATAGTAGGCCAAACCTATTCATGAAGTGGGTACACCATCCTTCTGATGCAACAAATTTTTCAATGTCTGGTGCTTTATATTTGTCATCCTTAGCCATCTGTAGAACACGTATGTGGATTCCCATGCGTGTTACACAGTAACTATTTTGATGATACTCCATAATCCATTTATGCAATTCACTCTCTAGAGCCCCACAAAAAGAAATTAAACCACAATGAGCTTTTTTTAGCTTTGGAATCTGTTTCAAGTCAGCCTTCATTTTCCTCTATTCCCTTACTTGCTTTTCATCAACATAGAATTCACTACTTGCAATACTGTTATTGCTCTCTTCTGCTCTTCACACAACCTTCATTTTGAAACCAGGCTCATATGACTGGCGTTTTTGTTTTGGTTGAAGAGTATCCATATCTAATAGGATAAAAAAATAAGACTTTGAAAAAGATTTTTCATGGTATTGCCCCCCACCCCCTACATGATGCGTTAGATGGTAGGAGGGGCAGGAGGGAGTCTGTGTAGATGGGGCATGCAGGATGTAAATTAGCATAGACACCAGAGGGGAGAGACAAAGCACAGCCACAGAAACATCCTTACCAGTTCAGCTGCCAGCGAAAGTGAATCAGTATGGGTGCTTCTGCCAATTGGAGCTGTCCATATCTTAGGACGGCTGTGATTGGTTAAATGTGAGTAAACAAACATTCAAAGACCTGCAGTGTCAACGCGACTTTGAATGAACAGTGGACAAACGGCAATCACCCACAAGATAACGGGCGCTCATCCCGTTACCAGGGGGTGAAGGGTGCAGCGAAATGTTACACCTCACTGGGGTACCACTGACCCATGTATATGCCAAACTCCAGGTTTTCAGCACATTTTTGTGCTGAAAATCTCAGCTTATAGACGAGTATATATGGTAGTACCCAGGTGTATGTTGGGCTCAATGTGTTCTGAGAGCCCCCTGCTGACAGCATCCCATCACACATACAGGAGAGGTATTCGATGAGCTTACACTGTCTTCCACCTTTTGGGGACCACAGAGAAACATTTTCTCTGATCCAAAGCATTCGTGCTCATTGTCAGAGGTGTTCCCTGGAGTTCTCTCAGCTGGTTTCCTGTCATGGGCAGTAGAGCTACCAAAGTGCTCAGCACAGCAGTTTTCGCTGACCAGCCACTGCAGTCCTTACCCAGGCTCCTGTCCTCACTTCTTTCTTCACTTGCTCCAGGAGGGGGTGGGTCTCTAACACCCCTGCAGGACAGCTTTCTTCTTGAGGTTAGTTTTAGGCCCGGTCTCACACTGACTCTCCCACACAGTGAAAGCTTTGTGGAGGACTGAAGGTTGCAAGCACTCTGAATTGGTTGAGTTGGTTGTAGTGGAAGGAAGTATGATCTATAGATATTGATATTTATATTAGATTTGATATGCCACAACAAAGTATTCATTAAAAAAGATATCTGACTGAAAGACATTGAACAGAGTTTAGGCTTTATTCTTTCCAAAGGTGGAGCGAAAGTTTTTGAAGCAGACTTTTATTCAAAGTAATTGAAGCATTAGATTTATAGCTATTTATTCCATGTTAAGGAGGAAATTATCAAGCCAGAATTCTATTGTCTGGGTTTGTGTTATACGTATGATAGGGAACTTTGCAAATATTGGTAATTGTTTAACACAATGATAATCTAATGTTACTGAATTATGCATGAGAAGAATTTTGCAAATGGCCTTTTGTTACATATATGTATCATGAAAAAATAAGTGACAGATAGTCACACATAATTATAAACTGATGGAAACTCATCCCAGTATAACAACATTCAAAAAACAAACAAACATTTAAATAATGAACAGTAAAAGAGATTTTGATATAAGCCAGGAACTTGAATTTACAAAAAACTTCTAGCAATGGAATAAATAATCTTTATTTAATTTTCCCCCTAACCATTTTATTGGGTACTAAGAGAGATATCATATCATTCCACAATTCAATCACATCAAGCAGTATTGTACAATTGCTACCACAATCAGTTTCAAAACATCATCTTCCTTCTTGAATTCCTTGACTTCAGTTCCCGTTTATGTCCTCCCATGCCACCACCCACCGAAACCCTTAATCTACTTGCTTTCTCTATATGTTTATCAATCCCAAGTTTTATCTACTGTAAAACAGAAAAAAACATAAAACAAAAATTCAAGAGTGTTACCTGCAACAACAAAATATACCTGAGATAAACTCCAATAGGAATTGGAAATTGGGGAAGCTGACAATCTGTTGCCTCCTTCTCTGGAGTCCATGACAGAACCAGACATGATTAGCATCAAATTGTCAGTCTGGCTACTGGGGTATGATGACCTTGCTGAATGACTGCCTTTCCAGGGCTTCTGTATTCAAAAACACTCCTTAGTGTCTGGTGTCCTACAGTCTACCCCCTCTACCTTCGGCTGAACCCATGCTAACAGTCCCCAAACTGATTGTTATGCACATTACATGGAACACACAAAACAGCAGCAACAACAAAACAAACTCACTATTTCCTGCAGATTTGAGCTCATAGCATAAACCCATTTCTTTATCTTTGCTGTTGTGGAGGGAACACAGTTCTTCAACTGCAGCACAAAAGAGGGATACTTGCAAACCCCCATCCCTGCACTGGCCCCAGGGTGAAACCACTGACTGTGGAGATTTGTGCCCACTCCTGATGAGGAGCTAGCTCTATCTCTTCTCTGTGAGAGCAAACTGCTGTTGCATCCAACGCTTCTGTGTAAACTGTGTTTTGCTGGCGACTTCTCAATTGGTTCAACAGAAATATAATGTTATGATGACCTTACACTACAAAATAAGGGAATGTCCAGTTGTCTACAGATTGGACATCCCCTCACAGGTTCACAAGGAAGAGATGACCCAGTCAGGGTGCAGTATAGCTCCGATGAAACATAGAACTTTCCTCTAGTTATTTAATGCTCTCCCCTCCCACTATTATGACCCCAATTCTACCTTACAAATCCTGGTAGACCAAAACATGTACACTGCTACAGATAAGAGCTCACAACACAGGGAATCCAAGACAGATAAAACCCTCAGGACCAATAATAAGAGTAGGGATAAAGGAGGATAGCAGGGAGGTGGGGCGGAGAAAGAGGGAATGATCACAATGATCTACATATAATCCCCTCCCAGGGGGGCGAAAAGCAGAAAAGTGGGTGAAGGGAGACAGCGTTTGGTGTAAGGCATGAAAAATATTATAAACTATCAAGTTTTCATGAGGGAGGGTGGGAGTGGGTGGGAAATGAGCTGATACCAAAGGCTCAAGTAGAAAGAATATGTTTTGAAAATGATTATGGCAATATATGGACAAAGGTGCTTGACACAATGGATATATGTATAGATTGTTATAAGAGCTGTTCAAGACCCCAATAAAATGATATATAAAAAGGAATAAATCAACTGGAAGGATAAATAAGTTTATTTGTATAAAGTTACATAGAAAATTGAAGAACAACCAATAAAATGTATATTTAAAAGGAAACCCATTAACATGTTATTAAAATATTATACATAATAGTATAAATGATGTTACAGAAAAAAAAGGGCATAGTTAAAATAAAAGCAGAATGTAATAATTTCTTTGGAGACCAGGATAATGGAAAGAATTGAGCAATTCCTGACAATAATATTAACTATGATTAGACAAAATACAGAATACACAGAAAAAAAACTAATGGAGATCAGCAACCAAAATAAGATACAAATTGAGAAACTCAATTACCATAACACACTAGCAGCAAGTGAATTCTGACTCATAGCGACCCTCTAGGACAGAATAGAGCTGCTCCTCATTTTCAGACACTGCCTTTTTTAAACTGAGAAATTGGCAAAATTTATTATGAAATATGTATTAGAAACAGCATGTTATCAATATTAAGTACATTTTTCATATGAAATATTTTAAGAAGTTATTTTCAGAAGTATACAAAATAAAAACCTTTTAAATCATTTTGTCAGCAAATAAGATCCTTAAACCTTTTCTTTTTTTCCCCTCATTCAAACCATTTTATTAGAATCAAATCTAGACATCATACCATTCTGTCGTTCAGTCTTATCAAGCTGTGTTCACAATTGCTACCACAACCTGTTTGAAAACATTTTCTTCCTTCTTGAAATCCTTTACATTAGCTCCCTGTGTTAGACAGGGTTCTCTAGATAAACAAAACCAGGATACTTATGATTGTGTGTGTGTGTATGAATATAACAGTTAATTAGGCCACACAGCAGTGTAGAGGGCTCAGTTCAATTCATTTCCATGGGAAAAATAATATACTGGAAGGCCTTCAACTCACAACGACCACTGGGTCCAGGATCAAGGAAGCAGAGAGCTGAGTCTTCCATAGAGCAATGCAGACAGTCTGGCCACAGGCAGCAAACAGCAGGGTGGGTGAACAACAATCATCAGGATGACAAGTTCCAACAGTCCCAAGCTCAAGTGATGTCTACAACAGCAACGTGGCGAAGCTAGTCTCAAAGGAAACTCAAGCTCTAGCGACATGATCTACAGGTTGTCAGCCCCACAGGCAGTGTAGCTTAGGAGTTGAGGAAGAGAACAAGCTAAGGCAGCCACACACTGGTCTGATTATCAGAGAGCAAGAGAGATACCAGTGACCTTTCTGAGTCATTTATCTCTTTGCTCTCCAATCAAACTGCAACCTTATTAATACCACATGTTCCTATTGGCCAGGTTGGCACATAAATCTACCAATCACATTCCATTTTACCACCATTTCCCTTACTGTGGCCCCAGGAACCCTTATTCTAGTTATTATCTCTGTAGATTTCCCCATCTTGGGTTTCATAAATCAAAAAACAGAAAAAGACATAAGAGGGAATCAAAAAGGCTACCAACAATGACAAAATACAACAGGTATAAACCCCTACATGAAAAAAAAATCCAGAAAGTATTAAAACCCAGAATAAGCAAAAGTGTATCAAAATGGAAATATTAAACTACGTATAGGTAAACTTAATAAGGAATGCTATATGTATCAAATGTTAAATAGTAAATATGAAAAGGTGTATTATAGTAATATTTTAGGTATTCACACTTGGCTAACAGAATTAATCTCAATTCCTGCAACTCATTATCAGGGGTGTTGTTGATTACATTTGAGTAAGTTTTATGCTCCGTGCCTCTGTGTACAACAGCACAAATACATAAACTGAGAAGTCCTGAACCGTCCTCATTTGATCCTAAGTCTGAGACCATTTTTGCAGCCACCCCCGTCTGTGCATCTAATTCAGGGTATTCTTCTATTTTGCTGACACTCTACAATAGAGGATGTTCTTCTCTAGGAACTGGTTGCCCTGAAAACATATTCAAAATATGTGAGAAGTCTCATTATTCTCAATTCTAAAGAGCATTCTGAGATACTGGTCTGCCATTTCCTCTTCTTGTGACACATCTGCTATTTTATTTTGGAATCAGAGTTGTCCTTCCATTGAGTGTTCGCTTCATTATGACCCCAAAGAGCAATTTCACAAAAGTCATGTCACAAGTTTAGCATCAGAAGTCACTGCAATTATTTTCTCAGACATAAGAATATTAATCAATCAGTATCCACAGTGCACATTGCAGAGAGACACATCCAGAGATGTGTTATCCTGGGTTTTAATAGAGCAATGTGCTCAGGCCTTTTAAAATCATGCATTTTACTCATGAATCTATAAATGTCTGTATTTCATCGTCAACATACTTTGACTAACAGGGTGAGAATGACCACGATAATCTGCTTGTCAAGAAGGAAAATGAATCACATAGGATGACAATGGAGGATCATTGTCACTTTTAATATTTGTACTGCAAACAGAGAATTCTAGTTCCTCTTTCGAAGCCTGCAGTGAGAAGAACACTTAGGGGGGGAAAAAAGAGAAACCTGTTCTGGGGATGCTGAAAGCTGAGCGAGGAAGCCCTAATTCCAACAGGAAATCCTCCTTCATTCACCTCTGCCTGCTTCTCTAGGGCTGGGTGTCCATGTTCAGTGGGTCCTGCACGCCCCCTACTGCCCAGTGTCTTCCCTGCAGGGGAGTTTTGTGTTTGGGCTCACACTGACTTCACTTCACTGTGTTCCTTGTACAGTAATAAAGGGCCATGTCCTCAGCAGTCACAGAACTCAGCTGCAGGAAGAACTGATTCTTCGATGTGTCTCTGGTGATGGAGAGTCAGCTTTGGAAGGACGGGTTATATTTTGTACCACCATTATACCATAAGTTTCCCATCCACTGCAGCCCCTTCCCAGGAGTCTGGTGGATCCAGCTCGAGTCATAACTCCTACTTGTGATGGAGACACCAGAGACAGTGCAAATGAGGGACAGCTTCTGGGAGGGCTTCACCAGTCCTGGACCTGAATCCTGAAGCTGCATCTCTGATAGAACTTCTGTAAATAAAGATAATTGATCTCTGTCAGTCACTTGCAGTCACAACCATCCACATAGACTCAACACCGACATCTGAGACCCTCACCTTGGGGAACTGTCACCAGGCACAGGAGAACACATAGCAACAGCATCTTTAGCCCTCAGCTGTGCTTTCCCAAGAGATAGACAGCCCTGTCAGAAGAGAACTGATAGCTTTCAGTGCCCAAGTTGTGGGATTTTAACCGTGTGCCTGAAGAATGATTTGCATAGCAGGGAGACTTATGCTTATAAATAGAGGCTCCTTTTTTTCTTCTGAGCCATTGTAGGGTAATTCTTCTTTTGAACTCATCTGTGTGTTAGTCTGCAATGAGAGAGCACTTCACCTAAAAGGTATGTGCGAATGGACAAAGGAAAGCCCAGCATTTCTGAGCCCAGTATTCTCTCCCTTCAGCCCTTCATTGCTCCTGCCCTGACTGAGGCTCTTATATATCCTGTACATTGGAGATTGGGCAGTATAGGGTTCCTTGGAACCAGCAGGTACACCACAGAGTATCTCCCATTACCTCACACTCTCCAAAACCCAATTTTTCTTTATGCACGGATGACTTTTAATCAACCTCCTCAAAGTCCTTGGTAATTTTCCTATGTGGTAATAATATGTTTTAGTAATATTAATACCAGACCAATTCCAAGGAGTTGGGGGTTGATGATGCCTCAAATATCCAACTCTTCCATGATGTCATTCAGCACCATTTCCCACCTATTCCTTGCCTACATATATTTCCTTGTGTTTCTTGAATGTAAATTGCAACAACATCCAACAAAACCCCTTGAATGCTTGAGGAAATGCTCAAGTGTTGGTGGGTGTACTTCAGTCCATATCCCTAAGGTCAGGTGGTCATAAGCCAGATGTGGGGTCTACAAGATGTCCTCCACTTCGGACTCTGTATTTTATTAAGGCACAGATGCCCTGAGGCTCTGGCAGGATGTCTCCAGTAGGCATTGGCCTCCTACTGATGTGAATCAGCACGGTCATTTCCAGATTTGGGCCATGATCATCACAAACCCCACCGCTCTTACAAGCACCACTATCACTACATCCCACTACCTGATGGCTAAGGAAAACCTCAGTGTAAGAAGAAGCTGCTACCCAGAAAAGTTGAGCCCCAGAAAAGACAAGGTTGTAACTCTGTACTCTATAAGAACTGCAAGATTCTGAAGAGAAACCATTTGTTTGGCAGAGAGCATTCCAAAGAGTGTAAAACCTGTCAAGTACCATGACTTAAAGTGAAAAGTTACATCAGAGAAGGGAGTGGGAAATAATTGTTTAATAGGGCAAAGTAAGGATATGAGCCAAGGACAGTATTTCATATCTTGAACCAAAATATGTTGAGTTGAGACCTAAAGGCACTCTGGATTAAATGAAGTCCATACAGGTCCTCAAAATTTGTGGAATAAGCACAGACATTTTTAAATGTCCCTTACCCAGAGGACTCTGGGTCACCTGAAATTTGAGCACATACAACCAAAGTCTTCCTCTCTATTTATGCTTTACTTATGATTCCCCACAAACTGCTCAGGGATCACAACCTTGAATTTAATACCAACACTCACATATTTTCTGAATTTGGAATATTTTTCATATTATTGCCCATAAAATCACTAGCACTATCTCTAGTTATACATGTTAAAAATGTTATGCCCATTTAGATTTTGTTCTCATTGATATCAAAGATCACAAACATTTTTCTCCATTCTTAGAGTTGACACCAGTCATTTACTGTATGGTTAAACTGCATATGTCAATGGGGGAAATTCAAGCACAAGTTGGTGGTCACTTGACCTCTCTGGGCCAGAATTTGCTGAGGAGAATAAGCTTTTTCAAAAATGATTCTTGATTTTCCATATGATCCAGGAATTCAAGCACATGACAAGCTAATATTTTGCCATGGGAATTCCTTGAATTAGTTCAGTTTTGCATGCAGATGGGTATGGCATTACCTGAGCATGATCATTCCAGAACAAAGTTATCTCATTACTGGAGGTTAGCAGACCAATTTAAGTTTCACATCATGATGCAGCTGCACACTAGTCCAGCTCACCTCCATCTCTGAGTGTGAAAGCCATGATATTCCAATCCCATGACAGTGAGCGTAATGTTTGACATTATAATGCTTAATTCTAACTAGTAAGAGTGTGATTACTTCATCTCAAGACTTTTAACATGTTTCCAGATATTGTGCTTGATAATGCATAAGGATGACCTTTAACATCATAGAATGGCACAGTAACTGTAACAAAGGCCTCATACATGACAACTGTGAGGATGAAGTAAGACCTATGCTCCTTTCTGTTTTATCTAGTGTTGCTGTGATTTCAGACAGATTTAATCGGACTCAAAACAGCAAAGTGAAATGTCAATGACAAACATTTCACTCAATGGAGAGGAAACAAAAGCATTCACCTTTCAAATTGGAACCATATAAGGATACCATTTAATACCAATCTTGTTTCACATGGTGCTATAACCCTTAACTATAGCTATCAATCATATAATGTAAAATAAAGGCATTCAAAATGACAGCAAAGAAGTAAAACCCTCTATAATTGCTGACTATATTACTCTAAACATAGAAAACCCAAAAATCCTAGTAGAAAATTATTGGAACTAATTGAAAGGTTAAGCAATTTCACAGGTTATAAGGTCAGCATAGAAAAATAAGTTTGGGAGCTGGGGAAGATGGCCGACAGGGACACCGGCATACTCTGAGAGCTCCTCCAAACAAAGCGGGATTGGCGACCAGGTAGCTGAATAGTAAGAGTCTGGTGAGTGAAATATCCCCCTGGGACAGCACCCCAGTCCTACCCCACGTATTTGTCCGGAGCAGGGGTCTAGGTGAAAGAGGACCGGACTAGTGGGACATCTCTGGCCACTAAGCTGCCGTGAGCTCACTGGCGACCGGCCAAGGCTCCATCCCCAAACCGGACGCCAGCCCAGAGCCGCTTGCCTGCCCTGCCTAGACAGGCGCAGCAGGTCACGCTCCCCTACTCCAGCGGCCCACTCCCCACTCGCGGATCCCCACTGGGAGAGAAGCTTTCCTCTCCCGCAGTTCCCCTCTCCCCGCAGGGCAGTCATCTGCCCTCGGGCCCACGTCCCTCCCTCCATTCATCCAAGCTCAGGGGAGCAGACCCGCGGGTTGTCTGGCGACCCCCACGGGGGACCATCCACCCGCACCGCTGCCGCGGACCCCTCCACCTGCCCTCCGTGCGCCGGCCTCCCACCCCCGCCCGCCCCCGCCCGCCCCTGGCAGCCTAGCGCCAGCTCCACTCCTGGCGGGGACCCTGCGCTGAGCACTTCCCGCCAACAGGAGCCATAGCCCAACCCGCGCCTGTCCCGGACCCTGAGCTTCCGCGGAGCGCTGCGCCCCACACTGCTGAGTCTGCCCACCAAGGGCCCCTCTCTGCACAAGGCACAAGAGTAGGTGCCCTCCCCAGGGTGCTGCGGGGACCCCGGCAGCGGCGACTCTGAGCCTGAGCGGAGGAAGGGCGCCATTGCCCCTGCGGTTTCGCGCCAAAAGGGCGGAGAGCGAACACCATTGTTCCCTGAAGTGTCACGCAGCTGCCTGCGCAGCTATCCGAGGGGCCTCCCCGCGCCCGCTCACAGCCCGGGCAGATCAAACATTCCACCTGCAGTGGAGCCTGGGTCTCGGCTTTGCAGTCCCTGAGGAGCCGTCAGTGAGCTCCAGCCAGCTCTCACCACCTGGGGCCCTGTTGGGTCCCCAGTGCCAGCCCTAAGCCTGCCGCAGCCCGCCCCAGCCACCCCTGGAGATGGCACAGTGGCCTGAGCCTCCACACAATAAGGTTACTCCTGTCTCCCAGAAGCATGGGGCCTATTAAAGGATCAAGGAAAAATCAACAGACCACATCACTCCCAACAAAAAAATCAGAGAAACGAGGCACTTTAACAGACCTAACGTCACTCATAGAAGAAACAGATATAGATCAGCCACAAAAGGAAATCTTCAGAACTCTGCTTGCAGTAATACAGGAGCTAAGAGAAGCAAACCAAAATAAGGATGCAACGATAGAAGGGATGAAATGCACAATAGAGGGGATGAAGTCCACAATAGAGGGGATGAATACTATCCACCAAAAGGAACTGCAGAAACTAACAGAGGAGGTAGCAGAGGCCACACAAAAGGTCACAGAAGCTATATCTAGGCTTGAGGAGGCTGAGAACCGTATCAGTGAACTCGAGGACGCTCAAACCAAACGAAGCAAGCGAGAAAAACAATCAGATAGGAAAATTAAAGAAACAGAAGACAGCCTGATATCAATGACAGATGCTATGAAGAGGAATAATATTCGAATAATCGGTCTACCGGAACACAACATAACACACAAATCGACCGCCAAGATAGCAAAGGAATTCCTGGAAGAAAATTTCCCCAACCTAACAAAGGAGAATCCGACTCTCATACAGGAAGCAGAGAGGACGCCGGCTAAGCTAAACACCAAGAAGAACACGCCAAGGCATATAATTGTAAAATTATCCAACTTAGAGGAAAAAGAGAAAATTCTACGAGCATCAAGAGAAAGGAAGACAGTCACATACAAAGGAGCGCAGGTAAGGTTATGCTCAGACTTATCAGCAGAAACCATGAAGAGGAGGAGAGAATGGAGCAACATCTTCCAAAAACTGAAAGATGAAAATGCCTCCCCCAGAATCCTATACCCTGCCAAGTTATCCATTAAGATAGAGGGTAAGATAAGGGTCTTCCAGGACAAGGAAGAACTCAAAAAATATACTGCAAGTCACCCGACCCTGCAGAACATACTGGCTGACTCACTATGGCCAGAAGATCAAGCTCCAACTAGAACCACCAGGAGACCACCATATAGCCCATCTCCATCTAGAAGCCAACATGCCAGCAACACGTACCAGGACAACACGGTCTCAGATAGAAAAGAGGACAGGATAGAAACCCTCCACTCAAACGCAGTACACTGATATGAAGGAAGATAGGTAAAGACCCAAAACACAAAACAGAATATGGCAACCATGAAGCCATAGATTGTAATAATCACTCTGAATACAAATGGGCTCAATTCATATGTTAAAAGAAAGAGGCTGGAGGATTGGATTAGAAAACATAACCCATCAATCTGCTGCCTGCAAGAGACACACCTTAAGCAAGCAGACAAGCATATGCTGAGAATAAAGGGCTGGCAGAAAGTTTACCAAGCAAATGGTAACTCCAAGAAGGCAGGAGTGGCTATCTTAATTTCCGACAAAATGGATCTCAAGATCCAAAACATAAAAAGAGACAAAGAGGGACATTACATAATGCTCAAAGGCTCAGTAAACCAGGAAGCAATAAGCATACTGAATATTTACGCACCTAATAATGGTGTGGCAAATTTCGTCAAACAAACTATTAAAAAAATGACAGAAGAAATCACGGAAACAACAATAATAGTGGGGGACTTCAACACTCCACTATCAGAGAAAGACAGGTCACAGGGAAAGAAGCTCAGCAAAGAGGCCAGAGAGCTAAACAATGTAATTAGGCAACAGGGCCTGATAGACATCTATAGAGCCTTTCATCCAAAAGCAAAAGGTTTCACATTCTTCTCCAATCCACACGGATCTTTCTCAAGAATAGATCACATGCTGGGGCACAAGGCCAGCCTGAGTAAATTCAAACACATAGATATTATCTAGACGTCTTTCTCAGACCACCATGCCATAAAGCTGGAGATTAATAGGAGGGCACCCAGAAAAGCAAGGGCCACCAATTGGAGAATAAACAACGATCTCCTGCGACATGAATGGGTTAAGGTCCAGATCAGAGAGGATATCAGGAAATTTCTAGAAACTAATGAGAACGAGCATACAACATATCAAAACTTATGGGACACTGCAAAGGCTGTTATCAGAGGTAGCTTGATATCACTGAATGCATACATGAAAAAAGAAGAAAGGCGTATGACAGATATGTTAACACAAAACCTCCAACAACTAGAACAGAGTCAACAGAACTACCCCTCCAATAGCAAGAGAAAAGAAATAATAAAAATCAGGGCGGAGTTAAACCAGTGGGAAGACAAAAGAACAATGCAAAGGATTAACGCAACTAGAAGCTGGTTTTATGAACGAATTAATAAAATTGACACTCCCCTGGCAAAGCTTACCAAAGATAGAAAGGAGCAATCATCAATAGCCAGGATGAGGGATGAATCGGGGGCAATAACAACAGACCCCAATGAGATAAAAAGGATAATCACAAAGTACTATGAAGGTTTGTATTCTAATGAATTCAGAAACCTGGAAGACATGGATAAATATTTAGAAAAACAATCTCTCCCTAGATTATCTGAGACAGAGATCAAGAACCTCAACAAACCCATAGCGAAGGAAGAAATAGAGAGTGTCATCAAAAACCTACCAAGGAAAAAGGCCCCAGGGCCAGATGGCTACACAGCAGAATTTTACCAAACATTCAGGGAAGAGCTGACACCGATCCTCCACAAAGTATTCCATAACATAGAAAAGAACGGCAAGCTCCTAAACTCATTTTACAAAGCCAGCATTACTTTGATACCCAAACAGGGAAAAGACCCCACAGGTGTAGAGAATTATAGACCAATATCTCTAATGAACATAGATGCAAAAATCCTTAACAAAATATTGGCCAATAGAATACAAAGGAACATCAAACATATCATTCACCACGACCAAGTAGGATTCATCCTAGCGATGCAGGGATGGTTTAACATCCGAAAATCCATCAATATCATACACCACATCGAGAAGAAAAAGGATAAAAACCATATGATAATATCCATAGATGCAGAAAAAGCATTTGACAACATCCAGCATCCATTCCTAATCAAAACACTCATGAAGATAGGATTGGAAGGTAAGTTCCTCAAGCTCATACAAGCTATCTATGAAAGACCAACAGCCAACATCATAGTCAATGGAGAAAAGACAAGAACAATACCACTGAAAAAGGGTACAAGACAAGGATGCCCCCTGTCCCCTCTTCTATTCAATATCGTTTTGGAGGTTCTGGCTAACAACATAAGACAGCAGAAGGACATCAAAGGGATCCAGTTGGGAGAGGAGGAGGTGAAACTATCGTTATTTGCAGATGACATGATCCTATACATTGAAGACCCCCCAAACTCCACAGTTGGAATACTTACAGCAATAGAGGAATACGGAAGAGTAGCAGGATACAAGAATAAATAAACAGAAGTCGGTAGGGTTTCTATACACATCGGACAGGGCCATGGAAGAGGCGATTAAGAGGGAAGTACCCTTCACAGTAGCCAAGAACAAACTGAAATACCTAGGAATATACTTAACAAAAAATACTAAAGACCTATATAAGCATAATTATAAAACCCTATTACAGGAAACCAAAAGTGACCTTCACAAATGGATGAAGCTCCCCTGCTCATGGTTAGGTAGGCTGAACATAGTAAAGATGACAGTTCTTCCTAAAGCACTCTACAAGTTCAATGCTATACCAATCCAATTACCATCAACCTTCTTCAAAGAATTGGAAAAACTGACCACCAACTTCATATGGAGAGGGAAGAAACCCAGAATTAGCAGAGAACTCCTCAAGAAGAAGGACACAATTGGAGGACTCGCCCTACCTGATTTTAATGCCTACTACACAGCTACAGTGGTCAAAACAGCATGGTACTGGCACAATGATAGACACTCAGACCAGTGGAAAAGAATAGAAAGCCCAGGAGTAAAATCATCAGCATATAGACAACTGATCTTCGACAAGGGTCCCAAAAACGTCAAGTGGGAAGCAGATGCCCACTTTAATAAGTGGTGCTGGAAACAATGGATATCCACATGTAGAAAGTTGAAACAAGACGTCTACCTCACCCCATGCACAAGAATACACTCAAGGTGGATCACAGATCTAGAAGTCAAACCCCAAACCATCAGGACCATTAAGGAGGGAATCGGGACTAATCTCAGAGCACTGGCCCAGGGAGCACATAGGCTCACTGCAACAGGGAAGGGGACACTCACAGGTGATCTGGAAATCGACAAATGGGATCTAATAAGAATAAAACACCTGTGCACCTCGAAAGACTTTGCCAAGAGGGTGACAAGGCAACCCACAGACTGGGAGAAGATTTTTAGTAATGACACGTCAGACAAAGGGCTCATTACTAAAATCTACAACACCATCATGACCTGCAAAAAGAGGAAAACAGTTAACCCCCTAAGGAAGTGGGCAAAAGAAATGAGAAGAACTTTCACTAGAGAGGAGATCAATATGGCCAATAAATATATGAGAAAGTGCTCGAAGTCCCTTGCCATAAGAGAAATGCAAATCAAAACAACCATGAGATACCACCTAACACCCCTCAGGCTAGCTCAGATCAGTAAATCAGAGAGCAACAAGTGTTGGAGGGGCTGTGGTGAAATAGGAACCCTCCTCCACTGCTGGTGGTCGTGCAGATTTGTACAGACACTGTGGAAAGCAATCTGGCGATACCTAAAGAAAATGGAAATTGATCTACCTTACGACCCAGCCATCCCTCTACTGGGCATATACCCGGTTGAAGCAGCAAATAAAACACGACCAGTCATATGCGCGCCAATGTTTATTGCGGCACAATTCACAATAGCAAAGACTTGGAAACAGCCTAAGTTTCCATCGATAGACGAGTGGATTAGCAAACTTTGGCACATACACACAATGGAGTATTATGCAGCACTAAAAAGCACCGATGAGCACATGAAACACGTTATTTCATGGGAAGAGCTGGAAGGAATTATGTTAAGCGAGGTAAGCCAGACCCAAAGGGACAGGTACAACATGAGTCCCCTGAGGTAAGTACAATCAGCATGACAGAAATGGGGCATTAATCTACCCAAGGGGAGGGTATGGTTTATATCTCCACAGGGAAAGTGGGACCAGACTTCAACCCAGTGTCGCAAGGTGTGAATGCAATATCCCGGCGTGGAGGAGGGAACCGGTGGAGAGGTCTGGGAGGCTGGCCCCAGCACCATAAATTAAGTGGATTCCTGCCCCTCCCCCGAAAAGAATTTGTTCCAAAGGACGACATTGACTCTGCAGCTATGGGAGATGGACATATTTGATCAGAGCACACGGGAGCAGATGAAGGGGAAGGAGGAGAGAGTGGAGCACAGCCTGGCCCACCAGGCCATGATGATGATGTTCCTGAGTAAAGCAGCCAGTCCACAGAGAACAACATGGCTGGCCCTACTATGAGACATGATGCCTCTCAGTGACTAAGGGCGAAACAGGGGACAGCACCGGAGACACAGTGTGGGAATTGCACCTGACCTGATCCCACCACACCGAGGCAAATCACTGGGGGAGTGCAGCGGAACAGCAAGGGAATGGAGTGGCAAGGTCCCCAGGGAATGCTGAAAGTGAACTTTGGGGCCAGGGCGTGGTGCCCCAACAGACTGGACTGGAAAACGCTCCTAAGGGCCAGCAAACAATCCCTGAACTAACTACAAGCTTTTCTCTTGTGAACTGTTTTGTTCTGTTCTTTTTCAGTGGTTTGTTTTGGTTGTTTTGTTGTCTGGTTGTATACTGTTGCTTTGTGTTCCTCTGTCTAGTTTTCGTGCATGTTAGTGACTCCACAGGTCTGTCTGAATAGGACAGGCTGGATGAACTATCTGGATGAAAAACAACGGGACCGACAGTTCCGGGGGGACTTTGGGTGGGGGGTAGGGGGGGTTAGGAAGTGGTGTTAACAAACCCAGGGACAAGGGAAAAACATGGGACCCCAAATGGTAGAGAAGGGGGAGTGGCAGGCCTGGTGGGAAATGATCAAGGGTAAGGTTGCTTAGAGAAGAGGTATACTCTAGCCCAGGTGGCGATGAAGCATGGTAGTAGGGCAGGAGGAAGGTCAAAGGAGATGGAGGAAAGAGCTAGGAGTCAAAGGGCATTCATGGAGGTCTAGACAAAGACATGTACATGCAAATATATATAGGAGGATGGGGAAATAGATCTATGTGTCTATATTTATAGGTTAAGTATTAAGGTGGCGGAAGGACCTTGGGCCTCTACTCAAACACTCCCTCTATGCATGAATACCTTCTTTTATTAAATTGGAACTCTATGATGCTCACTCTCCCAACACAACGGCTGGAGCCAAAGTGGGTGAACAAGTAAATGTGGTGAAGAAAGCTGATGGTGCCCGGCTATCAAAAGAGATAGTGACTGGGGTCTTAAAGGCTTGAAGATAAACAAGCGGCCATCTAGCTCAGAAGCAACAAAGTCCACATGGAAGAACACACCAGCCTGTATGATCGAGTGGTCCCAAAGGGATCAGTTACCAGGCATCAAAGAACAAAAAATCATATCATTGACTGCACACCTCCATGATAGGATCGCTGAAGACAAATGGGTGCACAAGCAAATGTGGTGAAGAAAGCTGATGGTTTCCGGCTATCAAAAGAGATAGTGTGTGGGGTCTTAAAGGCTTGAAGGTGAACAAGCGGCCATCTCGCTCAGAAGCAAAAAAGCCCACATGGAAGAAGCACACCGGCCAGTGCAATCACGAGGTGCCCAAGGGACCAGATATAAGGCATCATGCAAAAAAAAAAAAGATATAAGTGTGTGTATGTATGTGTATATATGTGTATATGTATATATGTATGTGTGTATATATATCATATTAAATAAAGGGGGAAGTGCAGAGTGGAGACCCAAGGCCCAAGTCTCGGCCAATGGAGATCCCCTCATAGAGGGGTTTAGGGAGGAGATGGGTTAATTAGGGTGTGAGGTAGTATCGATGAAGAACACAGCTTTCCCCCAGATCCTGGATGCTTCCTCCCCCCAACTACCATGATCTGAATTCTACCTTGCAGGGCTGGATAGGACAGAGGCTGTACACTGGTACATATGAGGGTTGGAGGTACAGGGAATCCAGGGTGGATGATACCTTCAGGACCAAGGGTGTGAGGGACGATGCTGGGAGAGTGGAGGGTGAGTGGGTTGGAAAGGGGGAACTGATTGCAAGGATCCACATGTGACCTCTTCCCTGGGAGAGGGACAGCAGAGAAGGGGGAAAGGGAGACTCCGGATAGGGCAAGATATGACAAAATAACGATGTATAAATTACCAAGGGCATATGAGGGAGGGGGGAATGGGGAGGGAGGGGGGAAAAAAGAGGACCTGATGCAAGGGGCTTAAGTGGAGAGCAAATGCCTTGAGAATGATTGAGGCAGGGAATGTATGGATGTGCTTTATACAATTGATGTATGTATATGTATGGATTGTGGCAAGAGTTGTTTGAGTCCCTAATAAAATGTAAAAGAAGAAAAGAGAAAAAAATGATTAGGGCAAAGACTGTACAGATGTGCTTTATACAATTGATGTATGTATATGTATGAACTGTGAAAAGAATTGTATCAGCCCCAATAAATTGTTTAAAGAAAAAAAAAGAAAAATAAGTTTGATTCCCACATACCTATAGAGAAAGCTCTCAAAAGGATATCAAGAATGCTACCATTTACAATAGCCAACTATAAGTAAAATAAATGGGAATAAACCTAAGCATAGAAGCAAGAATATTGTACAAATAGAACTATTAAAAAGCAGTACTATAAGATACCAAAAGATACACACCTAATTAGAAAAAGGGGTCATGTTCATGAACAGGAATTCTTAACTTTGTGAGAGAAAAAAAACACACCCAAAGTGATCCATAATTGTGATGAAATTCTGGTTCAGATCCCCGCACCTTTCTTTAAGTACATAGTAATTACTCTCTAAGTTTTAAAATAAATTGCCCATCAAGTTTTAAAAGAAATGAAATAGACTCAGAATAAGCACAGTCAAAACTACCCGTCCATATCTTGGAGATACTGTTGTGTAGGGGATTGCACAGTACACTATTAATTGCAAGTTCTACAGTTCAAGACAACCATCTACTCCTCTGGAGACAGATGCAGCTTTCTTATCCTGAAAAGTTGTATTCTCAGAAATCCAAAGGGACAGTTATGATTTGTCCTGGGTGGCTGCTATGAGTCTTAATCGACTCATCAGCAGGAAGTTGAATGTTTGAGAACTGGTGGCATGGGAGGGAAGTCCCTATAACTGCACCTGAGATCAATCTATGGGACAAAGGACAATCATCCTGAGCCATATTTTCAAGTGGATTATCTCTAGACTTTTGTCTCTGAATCCCTAAGACACTCCTCCAGATATGTCCACCAGAACAAAGACTCACTTATGTTTTAGGTTTTCTGGGTGTGAATTAGCCAGTTTCAAGAGAAGATACCAGAATGGATTTATCTATATACACAGTCAATGGTCAGACAACAGAGTCTACTTAATTAATCCAAGGTCGAAGATCTCAGAAGGCAATTTCAAAAATATTGTCCCTTTGCAAATTAATGGATTGAAACTTTAGGACACAGCCAGATGGGACACTCGGCATCATCAGAAGGTAAAGGAGAAAAGAGGCAGACATTTCTGTGGCAAAGATTCCCTGATTCAGTAGGCTCTGATCCTGTGATTTGGGGGCAAAAGGGGGTGTATAAGAGGTGGGGACTGAATAGCATGTTAATGGGCATGATCCACGGGTCCACAAGGAAGAGACCCCAAAGACTGTACTTGAACTAGTTTGATGACACTCAGATGTCAAAGATGGGAGTGATGTGTCTGACCCACAGGTTATACATTGAATTTGTAGCCTCCCCAGAATCCAACATTTGCAATAATAAAATCACCAAGGTTAAAGTGTGCCTGCATTGTTTAATTTGAACAAATGCATCCACTAATTCACACATTAATTTATTCATTGTGAGGTCTGAGAGCTATTAACAGACCACATATTCTTCAACACTGAGGGAAAATTAGTAAATCAAGCAATTGAGATAGAAATATGGGCAGTCTTATCCTCAAAAGTGAAACTCACTGCAAGTGCATCTACTGTGACTCACAGGACCCCTCTAAGGCTCATTAGAACTGCTCCTTAGGCTTTCTCTGACTGGAAATATTTACAGGAGTAGACAACCTGATCTGACTCAGGAGGAACCATTGCCTGGATTGAATCCCGGATCTTGTGTTGAGCAACATAATACTTTTTCCGCCACAGCATCACGTCTCTTTCTATTTCTACACCAAGAGTCGTACATGACAGGTTTTTTTAATATAACTTTGAGAACCCACATCATGATGTTTTCCATATTATTATATGAATATAAACTCTGGAATAAGAATAATAAGGGCCATAGAAAACAATGGTGGCTTTTGACTTATGGTGCTTGCAAAGAATGTTGAAAGTGCCTGGGTGGGCTGACAATAAAACACACAGATCTGTTGTGAAGGGAGTAGAGGCAGAGAGTCCCTCAGAATTAAGGACAGTGAGATCTTGTTTCCTGTACTTCGGACATGCTATCATGACACCAGTCCCTTGAGAAAGACTTCATCCACGATAAAGCAGGGGAATCAGTGATGAAGGAGGCACATCATGAGATGTATTGACTCAGTGGCTGTAATAAGGAGCTCAAAATATTAATGGTGATTATGTGGCTGAACTAGGTATTATTTAGTTCTGTTCTCCATTGAATCACTGAGAACTGAATCACTTAACACCATCAAAAATGAATAAATAACACATGGCATTCTTCCCAGGTGGAATGACAGTGCAAGGGGTTAGGGTATATGTTTTATGAGGGAAACACACCTAGCAAAAGGAAATGTATATCATAATACACTGTTTTTATCAGCGTTATTATGTTGAAGTTCTCTGTGTCTTGGCTAATTATTGGTAGTAAAAGTCTTGTCACCTATTTATAGAGCTGTAAGCATCCAAGGTTAGGGCACAGGATGGCTGTTAGAGACTCAAAGTAATCCTGGATGTGAAATTTTAATAGCAACCCAGGGCACTGTCTGTAATACCAGAAACACCTTCCGTGGTTGTGGAAACTAAGAGTGACTCCAATAATGGCCAAACACCCTATTAGCAATATCCAAGAATTGGTTCGTTTGGGTAATGGTGTTAGAGAATAATATTAAATATATCACGGGCTGCCTAAAGCACAAGCAGGTCTGTCTTGGATTAAGCACATCTTGAATATTTCTTGCATTCACGTAAGACTTTATCTCACTTATTGCGGGATGTCATCATGAGGACCTGGTACCCAGAGAATGGTCTTGTGCTTGGTAAAGCAGAATGACAATGAACAAGGGAGAGACTTTCAAGGAAGTGGATTGTCACTCAGGCTGCAATGATGGGTGCAACAGAGGAATGACTGTGAGGATAGTGCACTTCTGGGCAGTATTTCATCCTGTGGTACATAGGCTCTCTGGGAGTTGAAACCAACTCAAGGGTACCCAACAATACCAACATGGGCAAGAGTATCTAGTTCTAAGTTAAGATTGTTACGTAAATGTGTATTCGTGAGCATTCCCTGGAATGATACATTGGCCAGCTATCTGATGGCTTGGAGAAAAATCTGGATTCACATGAGAATATTTTCCTGCATTAATATTTCCACAAGGATCACTGGTGATGGAGTGGTTATGCTTTGGGATGAGGGCTGCATGTCAGCAGTTAGAAACCACCAGCTGCACCACAGAAGAAAGAAGGGGCTTTTTACTCCTGTAACAGTTACAGTCTCAGAAACCCACAGAGGAATAATGAGTTTTGATATTTGGAATATTTTTAGCTTTGATAATAAATGATACTGGTTAATATAGCTGCACCTGGGCCAGGACACCTGGGGATAAAGAGAATCCCAGTGAGTCATGTGTCAGATGCTGCATCCCCAGACTTCATGTATGAGTCCCTGAAGCACTCACCTTCCGGAGTTGCCACGATAAATAGGAGAACCCACACATGATTGACCTTCATGTCCATAAGATCCATGATACCCAGGGAACACGCACCAGGGTGAGAAGGAGTCAGAATTTAAGTGTGTTCATGCTGTGGTTTCATCTGGCTGCCTAAGAGGTATTTGCATGTGGGAAGTGCATTTGTACATAAAGGCCTACAGGATAAAGTGAGGTCCCTAGGCCTGCTCCTCTCACTCAAACAATGATGCTGGCAGTGCCCTTATGATAACTTCCTCTCCCTGAGCTCTTTGTTTCACCCGGATACATTCTGTTCAGGGAGCGTTATGCAGCCACAGATCAAGGACTCTTATTTCCAGTGATAGATAGATAGAGATATCCAAAGAGAGGGAGAGATAGACAAACCATGTAGGATCCACAGGAGGATAAATAGGTATATAAATAGATAATAAATTAAAATATTCACTACAAACCAGGCCATAACTCTTCTGATTCATGACACCTACATTAGTCTATATTTACACATGTGAATATACCATTGTTGTCACACAACCTCCAAATGACCAAAAATATTACTATATTTGGTAAACATGTCTTTGCCAAAAACAAATTTACTGCTAGGTATCATCATACCAAGAATAACTCAGATGATGGTATTTGGTATTTTCAATTGCTTCATATGCATATGAAAATTGAACGTTGACTAAATAGGATTTATAAACATTGCATTTGAATTGTGGTGCTGTCAAGGAATATTGGCATTACCATGGTCTGTCAAAGGAACCGACCATGTGATCTTAGCCTAATGCTTAACCAGTGCGCCTGCACCACCAGCAATGGCTCCTTAAGAGAAAGACTGGACTTTCTACTCCTATAAAGAGTTACAGTCTTGGATATCCACAGGGACCCACAGGGACTTGCTATGAGTCAGCATTAACATGATGGCAGTGAGTTTGCTTTTGATTTGGCCAAAGAAACCAATAAATCTTTCTTGGAAGAATGAATCAAGAATGCTCCTTAGAAACAAGGATGGCGATATGTTACCTCACTCCCTTTGCACATGATATCAAGAGAACCCAGTCCTTGGAAAAGGGAGTGAGATAACATATCATACTTGGCAAAGTAGAGGACAGTGATAAAAAGTAAGGCCCTCGTTGAGATGGCCTGACATAGTGGCTGTAATAATGGGGTCAAACTTAAGAATTATATTGAGGATGACACATAATTGGGCAGTGTTTTGTTCTTTTGTGTCTATGATTGTTATGAGTTGGACCTGAATGAACAGCACCTAACAATAAAACAACAACTACAACACACATAATACCCAGGAGACAACATCTTGGAAAACTTATACTTACAAAAATCCATACAAAATTCTGGCACAGTATAATACCGTATATTCATACAAGGAATGTAGATGAATGAAAAAAAAGAATTGAATATATATTGAGAGTATTGGGGCATCTGATGACCTTCCTTTCATGGTTTTTAATTTTATTATTTAAACGAACCTAATATAAGTTATATGTATATGCTAGCAGAATCATCACCCCCTTGTGTTCGCCTAAAGTCAGACTGTTAAGTATTCCCAGGCATGCAAAGGGGCTGAACTTGTAAATAAACCCATATTTCTGGTCTCTGGATTAGCATGCTAAACAGAATACCATAGACTCCAATGTCTTCAAAAGTGTCGCCAATCTGTATGGTAAGATTCATACAACAATGAGCATGTTAAATAGTATATTTCTGAATGGAGCAGGGGAGGGAGCAAGGTGTGTCCCTCTTTTTACAAAGCAGCCTTCTCATATGATCAGAGTTCATTTTCTATCATTTAAAAAAAGCCTGTCTCAGAAGCAGCACATCCGGAATTCTCATTGGAAGTTAAGATGACAAGTTTGTCACACAAACTTTGGATATATTATCAGGAGGCACTAATATTGGGAAAGGACAGGGCCATCAAGATGGATTGACTGCGATTACAACAATGCTCTCACACATGGGAAAGACTATGAGGATGGTGCTGGACAAACCGCTGTTTCAGTGTATTGTACAGAGAGACTATTATTCACAACCGACTTAATGAAAACTAACAACCAGAATATTGTTTTGCTTGAGAAAGCACGGTATCTTAATTAATAAAATGGAATGCAATATCATTGATTACAAGTTATGAAAACTCAAGGAATAAATAGGAATGGAATCACTGCTCTATGTTAATCCCCGCTATGTGAGAATAACCCTGTTTCAATGAACAATAATAGTGATCTTGCATCTGCACCCTCGGTTAGGTGGGTTCCTATACTTCAAGCATCCTAAACACCCTCCAGACTTGCCCTGTCTGCATGGGAACTTTGTGTTGGGCTCACTCTGAGTTCCACTCACAGGTTGTGTTTGAAAATTAGCAAACATCTTCAACTTCAATAGAATTCTGGGTTAATTCGATTTTCTACCCTTGTTAATGTTCTTCCTTCTGCTCAAAAGTTCACAAGTAAGAAGAGGGATCCCCCGGTGTGGCCAGCTAGGGGTGCTCATGTAGATCATCCACCCATGGGTTGTGACCTGGTCATTGCCACAGGTGGTAAGGTGAGGTAACTCCACCCTGAGCTTCGTTAATATCATTATCAGATGAAGATAATCAGGATGGGGTAAGGTTGTGGAGAGTGGTCAAACACGCATGGGGACCGTGTGTGCTGAACTGTATACATGCTTACAAAAAAATAACTCTCTGTCATCGAGTCAATTTTGTCTCATAGTGACCCAATGGGACAAGGTGGAACTGCCCCTGTGAGTTTCTAAGACTGTAACACTTCATAGGAGTAGAAAGCTTATGTGTATACAGAGCTAAAATGCATTGAGCTATACAAATTCACTTGTGCACTTTAGATATGTTAATTACCAGGGAGAGCATTAAAATGACATAGAGGTGAATAATAAAAGGCATAATATCACTTTATCAGAAAATGAATTACAGGTTCTGTGTTTTAAAAGCAGGATTAATTTCTTAGTAAGGTCATGACAGAATACCTGGGTTGACATTATTATCACTAAATACACACTGAACTCAATGCAATTGTGGTATAATGGTTTGGGTACAAAATGAGGCACAATGAGCATACGCACTCTTCCACATCTTCTCCTGAATGGAACAGTTGGAGCAATTAAATCCCTCTTGATATAGGAAAGGGGAAGTGGTAGCATGTTGTTAATCAACAGTGAAAATGTATCATAATTGGTTGAGATTTAGTTTGTTAAAAGGGATCAAGAACATAACAGCTCCTTCCCCTCCATTAAATTCCTTTTAAACTTAGTTAAAAGCCTGTTCATTATTCCAGATATTCCTAATTCAGGAAGGGGAAGCATGACCATTTAGAGGAGCAAGGAGACTGAAACCTTAGAGGGTAATGGTGTGACAGTCCCTGGAGTAATGAAGACAGAAATTGATGCTGTCGTAATCCCTTGGGGAAATGTAAATTCTTTCTGTGAACTTTGCTCCGTTTTATCCTCTGATGACTGTAAACTTGTAAACCAACCCCCACTGCAACCTGAAAGGAAGTTTGGGGTCTATAACTTGTTTGATTCTCACTGGATTTGTGAAGCAGTCCACTGGGCGTTTCCTTCTGTAAGCCCTAGCAGGAATAAACCTAGAATGTCTCAAATCAACCTGGTCTCTGCTTATGACAGCCTGCCCCACACCCTTTCCAGTCCAACAACAATATGAGGTCCTGCACATACCTCACAGCATCTATAATAACAATAGCAATAATACTAATAAAATAATATGGACTACTGACCAAAATGTAAATAAGACTATAAAATTAGAAAATATGAATGAGTTTACACTTGGTAATGAGAGGGTTTTTTTAGATACATCACAATGAGAACATGGACACATAATAAAAGATTGATCACGAGGGTAGATCAAGATTTAAAAAATTCTAACTGTGGCGAAAAAAGTCCCTTAAAAGAGAATGAAAAGCATGCAACATACTTGGTAAAGGTTTGCAGAATCTATGTCAATTAACTTTAATTTAATATGGCAAATTATTTTATGTAAATATGTTTTAAAAATAAAAATAAAATATCCAGAATATCTGATCAAATATGCAAACCAAGAAGAATTTAACTAAAAATAAATACATGGGCATATTACTCAAATTCAAATAATTTCATTTTGGAAAATTCAAAATGAAACAAGAAGATGATTTTACTGACCTAATAAATAAAATGTTTTCCATCTCCAAACCTTACAAAGTCATTTTCTCGCAAGTGAGCACAGGACAAGGGATTCTCGTGACTCAATTGCTGGAATGTAAAGTGGTTCAGCTACTTTGAGAGACAATCAGACAGTTTCTTACAAAGCCTCTCATTGCTTTACCATTTTATCCTGAAACATGCTCCCAGGTGGTTGCCTCGATGAGTTGAAAATACATGTCCCCCTGAAACCGTGCACTAATGAATTATAGCAGCTCTATACACAGTGAACCCAGCTTGAAATGACCAGCGTGGCCTTCAGCATATAAATAAATAAACAGTCTGTGATACAATAAATACAAATAATGTTATTTTAAAGAGCTTTCAACCCATGGAAATGTTTAGATAAATCTTAACTTGAAGTAGACCTTAAAAAACAGAATTTATCATATGGCTTTGAAATAAAATTGTTAAAAAGAGAATCCTATACAGGTATGACAAACCGATCAGTGACTGTCAGTAATTAGGAAATATGGTGTTCAATCGGGGAGGCATAGGCACTTTTTTGCAGTACTAAAATCTTTCTACTTGTTACCACCATAGCATAAATATGACATTTTGATTCATAAAAGCACTGAAAATTTCACAACATAATGAGTCAGCCTTAGCTTTGGAAATATAAAAATAAAAGCTTAGGGATCTTACAATAGAAATCAAATTAAAAATGATATTATTAAAAATGTATGAGACAACTCTCTGAAGTTGGCAGGGACACCATGCTAACATACATAACTCTAAGGTGACCAAAGACTGTAAACCTAAAGGCAACATAAGTGCACACAGCACCATGCTCTCTGCCTTACAAATTCCTTTTCTATGGCTATAAGGCTCAAAATATGAAATCATTGCACATGTACAATATAATTGAAAATTATATAAATGAAAACGCCCAATGAGAAATGGAATCAAATGTTCTCAATACAACAAAATGTTGGACAACTTTAACGAATAACAAAACACAACATAGTTTTGATTTATAATGTGAAGTGTAAAAATCAGTATTTCCGAGGCCTTTCATATAAGTAAATGATTGAATGAATAAAACAAATGAGGTAAAGAACACCTCCCACACTAGAATTTCCAGTGACTTATATGTGTACTCATGCAGCCACTAGAAAGCAAACCATGAAGTCCTTCAATATTTGATTTTACTGTGGCCCACAAGGTATTTAATTAGAAAGCACATTGCATTTGGTAAATCTACTGTAAAAGATATCTTTACAGTGTAAATTATAAAGATGTCACCTTTAGGAATAATGTGCACTTGACACAGCCATAGTATTTTAAATGATATACACCTGCAAAAGTCTTTGCTTGTCCTTAAATTATTAAAACTGAAAATATTTGATACCTTTGAATTATGATTATGGTGATGAATACTTAATACCTAGTAGATTCCAAGAAAAAACAATCACACTGGTGTTGGAACTAGTGCAGCCAGAATTCTCTGTAGAGGTGAGCATGGCAGGACATCATCCAATGTAGCATGTATATACTCGAGTATAATCCGACCAGAATATTCATGGATGCACCTAATTTTACCACAAAAACTGCATTGAAAATGTGCTGTAAAGCTTGGCTGGTACTCAAGTATATACGGTACTTTGGACATGTGATCAAGAGCGAACAGTCCCTGGAGAATGTCATATGACTGGTGAACTATACGGTGGTGAAGAAATATAAGGCCCCCAGTGGGATGGATTGACACAGTAGCTGCCACAACAGACTCAAATACAGATGGTGAAGATGGCCCAGGTCCAGGCAGTACATTGTTCTGATGCACAGACGCCACTTGATGGCATCTAACAACAATAGTACAAACTGAAACAAACAATATACCGTGCTGTTTGAACTGGAACAACTCAGAGTAGCATACAGTATTTGTGTGTGTGTGTGTGTATGTGTACAGATGTCTTGATAATTTGAATGTGTCTACATTGAGAGCATGAACCATAAAGTGTGTAACAAACGTAAACGAGATAACACAGCTGAACTAGAAAGAAAACCGACTAGGATAAAAAGGGATGCCAGGTCATAGTTGACTCCAGCAACGACCCATCTGTGTTCAAGGGAAGAGGGTCAGATGTGAATGTCAGTCTTTTCTGACCTCTTACAGACCCTTAACTAGACATTATTGACTCCCGCCAGTAACTCCAAGAGTGTGCTAGTTGGAGTAAAACAATGAGATCTCTACAGCGAGTCTGCTATTTCCGAAGCAGGTCAACAGAACAGTTTTCTAGCTTTCAACTAGTATTCCAGTGCTTCACTGTTTTCACCATCAAGTGCCTCCAGGTGCCCTCGATGAGTTTGGAAATGTATCCCTGATTTCCTAAGGTTCATCAAACACTGGTTCTTTGCATGGGGCAATAGTTTCTCCTGTTACAACTTTTTGCTTCATAGATATCAATGGTAGACCAGGAGCCATACAATTAGAGAAATTCCTTGGGGAAAACAGTGACATGGAGAAGTGTCCCCAGACCCCAACCGGAACCAGTCCTGAAACTGTCCATCTGCACCTGCTTCAGGGCGTATCCTGTGATCTGTGGAACCTGAGCGCCCCTGCAGCTTAACTCTTTCCCAGCAGGGAGTTTTGTGTTGGGGATCACATTGACTTCCTCTCACTCTCTTTCTCACAGAGTAATAGACAGCCATGTATTCTGTTTTGTAACTGTCCGTTTGCGGATAACTGTGTTCTTGTCACTGTCTCTGCAGATGATGATGGAAGTACTTACACACAAAGACTACATACCAAGGTAATTTAACCTCCCCTCTTGAGGGGATGATTTTATTTCACAGGAAAGTTTTATTCATTTCACAGGAAGTTATTGTCTTGGTTTCTCATCACTAAGTGCAAAACCGGTAAATAAGGATTCAGGTCAATATTCTGAGCATAGCTTTCACCCACCCCCCAGGTTTTCTGACAGTATCAGGATGTGAGTTTTCACAGCGTGTGTCGCACACAGGAATCAATGCGGTGTCCTCGGACTTCAGGCTGCCAATCTGTAGCTAAGCTGTGCTGACTGAGCCATCCAAGAAGACATAGCCCTGTGTGAAGCTCTGGACATATGTTGACTTCCCAGCGTGGGTGTTGATCCAGCCCATCCACTAAAGGCTTTATCCTGGTGCTTGTCACACCTGATGAGTACCATAGCTGGAGAAGGTGTATCCGGAAGTCCTGCAGGACACCTTCACCTACTCTCCTGGCTTCTGCACCTTGGCCTCAGACTGCACTAACTGCATCTGGGCATGCACACCTGTGAGGAAGTAAACCAGAAGGTGAGGGCTCTGGAGCTGCCACAGTCTTCTCTCCAGCCCCATGTCTGATCTTACCCAGGGCGGCTGCCAATAGGAAAATGAAGCCGCATAGTCACCCCTTGATGAGTGCACTTTGTTGTCAGTGGGTCAGGTGCAACCTATATGGCAATGTCCTTGCTTATTGCTGAATGAGGGGTGATGGCTTCAGCTTTCAACTCTCTTAGACATTTATGTGTGCATGAGTATCACATTCATGAACGTAGTTCTGCTCTACATTAGGAATAAATAATAGGAAGCCTAGATAACTCTAGAGCAGGGGTTCTCAATCTGTGGGTTGCGCCCCCTTTGGGGGCCAAACGACCCTTTCACAGGGGTCACCTGATTCATAACTAGCAAAATTACAGCTATGCAGTAGCAACGAAAATCATTTTATGGTTGGGTGGGGGGTCACCACGACATGAGGAACGGAATGAAAGGTGGAGAAGCATGCTCTAATCACACGGAGAATAGTGCAGCTGCAGATCTCAAGTGTATCCTGGACTCCTGATGCCTAATGGTAGGCGCATCTCACCAAGTGAACTGACAGCTAGTCATGGCTGGTACAGATTTACCCACTTACACATGACTCTTATAATTTCACTGACTTCATAGGTGAGGTGTGACAAAATAAACTTTTCAAGAAGTAATTTTGACCATTCAAGGGGGCTGTGTTCGTCTGGGAGAAACAAATCCTGACACTCATATGTGTGTAAGATAGAGCTTCATATCAAAGAGCAATTATATTTTGAGAAAACATCCCAGTGCAGTCCAGATCAAATCCATATTAGCCCATAGGTTTGATCCTAATCCATAAATTTCTTTTCAGA
>NW_027458535.1:0-66593 GCF_050624435.1 Tenrec ecaudatus | reverse complement strand
AGGGGTGCCCTAGCCTGAAGGCTAGGGGAGCCCTAGCCTTAGCCTAGGGGAGCCCTCGCCGGAAGCCTAGGGGTGCCCTAGCCTGAAGGCTAGGGGAGCCCTAGCCTTAGCCTAGGGGAGCCCTCGCCGGAAGCCTAGGGGTGCCCTAGCCTGAAGGCTAGGGGAGCCCTAGCCTTAGCCTAGGGGAGCCCTCGCCGGAAGCCTAGGGGTGCCCTAGCCTGAAGGCTAGGGGAGCCCTAGCCTTAGCCTAGGGGAGCCCTCGCCGGAAGCCTAGGGGTGCCCTAGCCTGAAGGCTAGGGGAGCCCTAGCCTTAGCCTAGGGGAGCCCTCGCCGGAAGCCTAGGGGTGCCCTAGCCTGAAGGCTAGGGGAGCCCTAGCCTTAGCCTAGGGGAGCCCTCGCCGGAAGCCTAGGGGTGCCCTAGCCTGAAGGCTAGGGGAGCCCTAGCCTTAGCCTAGGGGAGCCCTCGCCGGAAGCCTAGGGGTGCCCTAGCCTGAAGGCTAGGGGAGCCCTAGCCTTAGCCTAGGGGAGCCCTCGCCGGAAGCCTAGGGGTGCCCTAGCCTGAAGGCTAGGGGAGCCCTAGCCTTAGCCTAGGGGAGCCCTCGCCGGAAGCCTAGGGGTGCCCTAGCCTGAAGGCTAGGGGAGCCCTAGCCTTAGCCTAGGGGAGCCCTCGCCGGAAGCCTAGGGGTGCCCTAGCCTGAAGGCTAGGGGAGCCCTAGCCTTAGCCTAGGGGAGCCCTCGCCGGAAGCCTAGGGGTGCCCTAGCCTGAAGGCTAGGGGAGCCCTAGCCTTAGCCTAGGGGAGCCCTCGCCGGAAGCCTAGGGGTGCCCTAGCCTGAAGGCTAGGGGAGCCCTAGCCTTAGCCTAGGGGAGCCCTCGCCGGAAGCCTAGGGGTGCCCTAGCCTGAAGGCTAGGGGAGCCCTAGCCTTAGCCTAGGGGAGCCCTCGCCGGAAGCCTAGGGGTGCCCTAGCCTGAAGGCTAGGGGAGCCCTAGCCTTAGCCTAGGGGAGCCCTCGCCGGAAGCCTAGGGGTGCCCTAGCCTGAAGGCTAGGGGAGCCCTAGCCTTAGCCTAGGGGAGCCCTCGCCGGAAGCCTAGGGGTGCCCTAGCCTGAAGGCTAGGGGAGCCCTAGCCTTAGCCTAGGGGAGCCTCGCCGGAAGCCTAGGGGTGCCCTAGCTGAAGCTAGGGTGCCCTAGCCTGAAGGCTAGGGGAGCCCTAGCCTTAGCCTAGGGGAGCCCTCGCCGGAAGCCTAGGGGTGCCCTAGCCTGAAGGCTAGGGGAGCCCTAGCCTTAGCCTAGGGGAGCCCTCGCCGGAAGCCTAGGGGTGCCCTAGCCTGAAGGCTAGGGGAGCCCTAGCCTTAGCCTAGGGGAGCCCTCGCCGGAAGCCTAGGGGTGCCCTAGCCTGAAGGCTAGGGGAGCCCTAGCCTTAGCCTAGGGGAGCCCTCGCCGGAAGCCTAGGGGTGCCCTAGCCTGAAGGCTAGGGGAGCCCTAGCCTTAGCCTAGGGGAGCCCTCGCCGGAAGCCTAGGGGTGCCCTAGCCTGAAGGCTAGGGGAGCCCTAGCCTTAGCCTAGGGGAGCCCTCGCCGGAAGCCTAGGGGTGCCCTAGCCTGAAGGCTAGGGGAGCCCTAGCCTTAGCCTAGGGGAGCCCTCGCCGGAAGCCTAGGGGTGCCCTAGCCTGAAGGCTAGGGGAGCCCTAGCCTTAGCCTAGGGGAGCCCTCGCCGGAAGCCTAGGGGTGCCCTAGCCTGAAGGCTAGGGGAGCCCTAGCCTTAGCCTAGGGGAGCCCTCGCCGGAAGCCTAGGGGTGCCCTAGCCTGAAGGCTAGGGGAGCCCTAGCCTTAGCCTAGGGGAGCCCTAGCCGGAAGCCTAGGGGTGCCCTAGCCTGAAGGCTAGGGGAGCCCTAGCCTTAGCCTAGGGGAGCCCTCGCCTAGCCTAGGAAGCCTAGGGGTGCCCTAGCCTGAAGGCTAGGGGAGCCCTAGCCTTAGCCTAGGGGAGCCCTCGCCGGAAGCCTAGGGGTGCCCTAGCCTGAAGGCTAGGGGAGCCCTAGCCTTAGCCTAGGGGAGCCCTCGCCTGAAGCCTAGGGGTGCCCTAGCCTGAAGGCTAGGGGAGCCCTAGCCTGTGAGCCTAAAGCCTAGGGGAGCCCTAGCCTGAAGGCTAGGGGAGCCCTAGCCTTAGCTAGGGGAGCCCTAGCCTTAGCCTAGGGGAGCCTAAAGCCTAGGGGTGCCCTAGCCTGAAGGCTAGGGGAGCCCTAGCCTTAGCCTAGGGGAGCCCTAGCCTTAGCCTAGGGGAGCCTAAAGCCTAGGGGTGCCCTAGCCTGAAGGCTAGGGGAGCCCTAGCCTTAGCCTAGGGGAGCCCTAGCCTTAGCCTAGGGGAGCCTAAAGCCTAGGGGTGCCCTAGCCTGAAGGCTAGGGGAGCCCTAGCCTTAGCCTAGGGGAGCCCTAGCCTTAGCCTAGGGGAGCCTAAAGCCTAGGGGTGCCCTAGCCTGAAGGCTAGGGGGAGCCCTAGCCTTAGCCTAGGGGAGCCCTAGCCTTAGCCTAGGGGAGCCTAAAGCCTAGGGGTGCCCTAGCCTGAAGGCTAGGGGAGCCCTAGCCTTAGCCTAGGGGAGCCCTAGCCTTAGCCTAGGGGAGCCTAAAGCCTAGGGGTGCCCTAGCCTGAAGGCTAGGGGAGCCCTAGCCTTAGCCTAGGGGAGCCCTAGCCTTAGCCTAGGGGAGCCTAAAGCCTAGGGGTGCCCTAGCCTGAAGGCTAGGGGAGCCCTAGCCTTAGCCTAGGGGAGCCCTAGCCTTAGCCTAGGGGAGCCTAAAGCCTAGGGGTGCCCTAGCCTGAAGGCTAGGGGAGCCCTAGCCTTAGCCTAGGGGAGCCCTAGCCTTAGCCTAGGGGAGCCTAAAGCCTAGGGGTGCCCTAGCCTGAAGGCTAGGGGAGCCCTAGCCTTGGCCTAGGGGAGCCCTAGCCTTAGCCTAGGGGAGCCTAAAGCCTAGGGGTGCCCTAGCCTGAAGGCTAGGGGAGCCCTAGCCTTAGCCTAGGGGAGCCCTAGCCTAAGCCTAGGGGTGCCCTAGCCTGAAGGCTAGGGGAGCCCTAGCCTTAGCCTAGGGAGCCCTAGCCTAAAGCCTAGGGGTGCCCTAGCCTGAAGGCTAGGGGAGCCCTAGCCTTAGCCTAGGGGAGCCCTAGCCTAAAGCCTAGGGGTGCCCTAGCCTGAAGGCTAGGGGAGCCCTAGCCTTAGCCTAGGGGAGCCCTAGCCTAAAGCCTAGGGGTGCCCTAGCCTGAAGGCTAGGGGAGCCCTAGCCTTAGCCTAGGGGAGCCCTAGCCTAAAGCCTAGGGGTGCCCTAGCCTGAAGGCTAGGGGAGCCCTAGCCTTAGCCTAGGGGAGCCCTAGCCTAAAGCCTAGGGGTGCCCTAGCCTGAAGGCTAGGGGAGCCCTAGCCTTAGCCTAGGGGAGCCCTAGCCTAAAGCCTAGGGGTGCCCTAGCCTGAAGGCTAGGGGAGCCCTAGCCTTAGCCTAGGGAGCCCTAGCCTAAAGCCTAGGGGTGCCCTAGCCTGAAGGCTAGGGGAGCCCTAGCCTTAGCCTAGGGGAGCCCTAGCCTAAAGCCTAGGGGTGCCCTAGCCTGAAGGCTAGGGGAGCCCTAGCCTTAGCCTAGGGGAGCCCTAGCCTAAAGCCTAGGGGTGCCCTAGCCTGAAGGCTAGGGGAGCCCTAGCCTTAGCCTAGGGGAGCCCTAGCCTAAAGCCTAGGGGTGCCCTAGCCTGAAGGCTAGGGGAGCCCTAGCCTTAGCCTAGGGGAGCCCTAGCCTAAAGCCTAGGGGTGCCCTAGCCTGAAGGCTAGGGGAGCCCTAGCCTTAGCCTAGGGGAGCCTAAAGCCTAGGGGTGCCCTAGCCTGAAGGCTAGGGGAGCCCTAGCCTTAGCCTAGGGGAGCCCTAGCCTAAAGCCTAGGGGTGCCCTAGCCTGAAGGCTAGGGGAGCCCTAGCCTTAGCCTAGGGGAGCCTAAAGCCTAGGGGTGCCCTAGCCTGAAGGCTAGGGGAGCCCTAGCCTTAGCCTAGGGGAGCCTAAAGCCTAGGGGTGCCCTAGCCTGAAGGCTAGGGGAGCCCTAGCCTTAGCCTAGGGGAGCCTAAAGCCTAGGGGTGCCCTAGCCTGAAGGCTAGGGGAGCCCTAGCCTTAGCCTAGGGGAGCCTAAAGCCTAGGGGTGCCCTAGCCTGAAGGCTAGGGGAGCCCTAGCCTTAGCCTAGGGGAGCCTAAAGCCTAGGGGTGCCCTAGCCTGAAGGCTAGGGGAGCCCTAGCCTTAGCCTAGGGGAGCCTAAAGCCTAGGGGTGCCCTAGCCTGAAGGCTAGGGGAGCCCTAGCCTTAGCCTAGGGGAGCCTAAAGCCTAGGGGTGCCCTAGCCTGAAGGCTAGGGGAGCCCTAGCCTTAGCCTAGGGGAGCCTAAAGCCTAGGGGTGCCCTAGCCTGAAGGCTAGGGGAGCCCTAGCCTTAGCCTAGGGGAGCCTAAAGCCTAGGGGTGCCCTAGCCTGAAGGCTAGGGGAGCCCTAGCCTTAGCCTAGGGGAGCCTAAAGCCTAGGGGTGCCCTAGCCTGAAGGCTAGGGGAGCCCTAGCCTTAGCCTAGGGGAGCCTAAAGCCTAGGGGTGCCCTAGCCTGAAGGCTAGGGGAGCCCTAGCCTTAGCCTAGGGGAGCCTAAAGCCTAGGGGTGCCCTAGCCTGAAGGCTAGGGGAGCCCTAGCCTTAGCCTAGGGGAGCCTAAAGCCTAGGGGTGCCCTAGCCTGAAGGCTAGGGGAGCCCTAGCCTTAGCCTAGGGGAGCCTAAAGCCTAGGGGTGCCCTAGCCTGAAGGCTAGGGGAGCCCTAGCCTTAGCCTAGGGGAGCCTAAAGCCTAGGGGTGCCCTAGCCTGAAGGCTAGGGGAGCCCTAGCCTTAGCCTAGGGGAGCCTAAAGCCTAGGGGTGCCCTAGCCTGAAGGCTAGGGGAGCCCTAGCCTTAGCCTAGGGGAGCCTAAAGCCTAGGGGTGCCCTAGCCTGAAGGCTAGGGGAGCCCTAGCCTTAGCCTAGGGGAGCCTAAAGCCTAGGGGTGCCCTAGCCTGAAGGCTAGGGGAGCCCTAGCCTTAGCCTAGGGGAGCCTAAAGCCTAGGGGTGCCCTAGCCTGAAGGCTAGGGGAGCCCTAGCCTTAGCCTAGGGGAGCCTAAAGCCTAGGGGTGCCCTAGCCTGAAGGCTAGGGGAGCCCTAGCCTTAGCCTAGGGGAGCCTAAAGCCTAGGGGTGCCCTAGCCTGAAGGCTAGGGGAGCCCTAGCCTTAGCCTAGGGGAGCCCCTAAAGCCTAGGGGTGCCCTAGCCTGAAGGCTAGGGGAGCCCTAGCCTTAGCCTAGGGGAGCCTAAAGCCTAGGGGTGCCCTAGCCTGAAGGCTAGGGGAGCCCTAGCCTTAGCCTAGGGGAGCCCTAGCCTAAAGCCTAGGGGTGCCCTAGCCTGAAGGCTAGGGGAGCCCTAGCCTTAGCCTAGGGGAGCCCTAGCCTAAAGCCTAGGGGTGCCCTAGCCTGAAGGCTAGGGGAGCCCTAGCCTTAGCCTAGGGGAGCCCTAGCCTAAAGCCTAGGGGTGCCCTAGCCTGAAGGCTAGGGGAGCCCTAGCCTTAGCCTAGGGGAGCCCTAGCCTAAAGCCTAGGGGTGCCCTAGCCTGAAGGCTAGGGGAGCCCTAGCCTTAGCCTAGGGGAGCCCTCTAAAGCCTAGGGGTGCCCTAGCCTGAAGGCTAGGGGAGCCCTAGCCTTAGCCTAGGGAGCCTAAAGCCTAGGGGTGCCCTAGCCTGAAGGCTAGGGGAGCCCTAGCCTTAGCCTAGGGGAGCCTAAAGCCTAGGGGTGCCCTAGCCTGAAGGCTAGGGGAGCCCTAGCCTTAGCCTAGGGGAGCCTAAAGCCTAGGGGTGCCCTAGCCTGAAGGCTAGGGGAGCCCTAGCCTTAGCCTAGGGGAGCCTAAAGCCTAGGGGTGCCCTAGCCTGAAGGCTAGGGGAGCCCTAGCCTTAGCCTAGGGGAGCCTAAAGCCTAGGGGTGCCCTAGCCTGAAGGCTAGGGGAGCCCTAGCCTTAGCCTAGGGGAGCCTAAAGCCTAGGGGTGCCCTAGCCTGAAGGCTAGGGGAGCCCTAGCCTTAGCCTAGGGGAGCCTAAAGCCTAGGGGTGCCCTAGCCTGAAGGCTAGGGGAGCCTAGCCTTAGCCTAGGGGAGCCTAAAGCCTAGGGGTGCCCTAGCCTGAAGGCTAGGGGAGCCCTAGCCTTAGCCTAGGGGAGCCTAAAGCCTAGGGGTGCCCTAGCCTGAAGGCTAGGGGAGCCCTAGCCTTAGCCTAGGGGAGCCGATAAAGCCTAGGGGTGCCCTAGCCTGAAGGCTAGGGGAGCCCTAGCCTTAGCCTAGGGGAGCCCTAGCCTAAAGCCTAGGGGTGCCCTAGCCTGAAGGCTAGGGGAGCCCTAGCCTTAGCCTAGGGGAGCCCTAGCCTAAAGCCTAGGGGTGCCCTAGCCTGAAGGCTAGGGGAGCCCTAGCCTTAGCCTAGGGGAGCCCTAGCCTAAAGCCTAGGGGTGCCCTAGCCTGAAGGCTAGGGGAGCCCTAGCCTTAGCCTAGGGGAGCCCTAGCCTAAAGCCTAGGGGTGCCCTAGCCTGAAGGCTAGGGGAGCCCTAGCCTTAGCCTAGGGGAGCCCTAGCCTGAAGCCTAGGGGTGCCCTAGCCTGAAGGCTAGGGGAGCCCTAGCCTTAGCCTAGGGGAGCCTGAAGCCTAGGGGTGCCCTAGCCTGAAGGCTAGGGGAGCCCTAGCCTTAGCCTAGGGGAGCCTGAAGCCTAGGGGTGCCCTAGCCTGAAGGCTAGGGGAGCCCTAGCCTTAGCCTAGGGGAGCCTGGAAGCCTAGGGGAGCCCTAGCCTGAAGGCTAGGGGAGCCCTAGCCTTAGCCTAGGGGAGCCTGAAGCCTAGGGGTGCCCTAGCCTGAAGGCTAGGGGAGCCCTAGCCTTAGCCTAGGGGAGCCTGAAGCCTAGGGGTGCCCTAGCCTGAAGGCTAGGGGAGCCCTAGCCTTAGCCTAGGGGAGCCTGAAGCCTAGGGGTGCCCTAGCCTGAAGGCTAGGGGAGCCCTAGCCTTAGCCTAGGGGAGCCTGAAGCCTAGGGGTGCCCTAGCCTGAAGGCTAGGGGAGCCCTAGCCTTAGCCTAGGGGAGCCTGAAGCCTAGGGGTGCCCTAGCCTGAAGGCTAGGGGAGCCCTAGCCTTAGCCTAGGGGAGCCTGAAGCCTAGGGGTGCCCTAGCCTGAAGGCTAGGGGAGCCCTAGCCTTAGCCTAGGGGAGCCTGAAGCCTAGGGGTGCCCTAGCCTGAAGGCTAGGGGAGCCCTAGCCTTAGCCTAGGGGAGCCTGAAGCCTAGGGGTGCCCTAGCCTGAAGGCTAGGGGAGCCCTAGCCTTAGCCTAGGGGAGCCTGAAGCCTAGGGGTGCCCTAGCCTGAAGGCTAGGGGAGCCCTAGCCTTAGCCTAGGGGAGCCTGAAGCCTAGGGGTGCCCTAGCCTGAAGGCTAGGGGAGCCCTAGCCTTAGCCTAGGGGAGCCTGAAGCCTAGGGGTGCCCTAGCCTGAAGGCTAGGGGAGCCCTAGCCTTAGCCTAGGGGAGCCTGAAGCCTAGGGGTGCCCTAGCCTGAAGGCTAGGGGAGCCCTAGCCTTAGCCTAGGGGAGCCTGAAGCCTAGGGGTGCCCTAGCCTGAAGGCTAGGGGAGCCCTAGCCTTAGCCTAGGGGAGCCTGAAGCCTAGGGGTGCCCTAGCCTGAAGGCTAGGGGAGCCCTAGCCTTAGCCTAGGGGAGCCTGAAGCCTAGGGGTGCCCTAGCCTGAAGGCTAGGGGAGCCCTAGCCTTAGCCTAGGGGAGCCTGAAGCCTAGGGGTGCCCTAGCCTGAAGGCTAGGGGAGCCCTAGCCTTAGCCTAGGGGAGCCTGAAGCCTAGGGGTGCCCTAGCCTGGAAGGCTAGGGGAGCCCTAGCCTTAGCCTAGGGGAGCCTGAAGCCTAGGGGTGCCCTAGCCTGAAGGCTAGGGGAGCCCTAGCCTTAGCCTAGGGGAGCCTGAAGCCTAGGGGTGCCCTAGCCGGGAGGCTAGGGGAGCCCTAGCCTTAGCCTAGGGGAGCCTGAAGCCTAGGGGTGCCCTAGCCGGGAGGCTAGGGGAGCCCTAGCCTTAGCCTAGGGGAGCCTGAAGCCTAGGGGTGCCCTAGCCGGGAGGCTAGGGGAGCCCTAGCCTTAGCCTAGGGGAGCCTGAAGCCTAGGGGTGCCCTAGCCGGGAGGCTAGGGGAGCCCTAGCCTTAGCCTAGGGGAGCCTGAAGCCTAGGGGTGCCCTAGCCGGGAGGCTAGGGGAGCCCTAGCCTTAGCCTAGGGGAGCCTGAAGCCTAGGGGTGCCCTAGCCGGGAGGCTAGGGGAGCCCTAGCCTTAGCCTAGGGGAGCCTGAAGCCTAGGGGTGCCCTAGCCGGGAGGCTAGGGGAGCCCTAGCCGTAGCCTAGGGGAGCCTGAAGCCTAGGGGTGCCCTAGCCGGGAGGCTAGGGGAGCCCTAGCCGTAGCCTAGGGGAGCCTGAAGCCTAGGGGTGCCCTAGCCGGGAGGCTAGGGGAGCCCTAGCCGTAGCCTAGGGGAGCCTGAAGCCTAGGGGTGCCCTAGCCGGGAGGCTAGGGGAGCCCTAGCCGTAGCCTAGGGGAGCCTGAAGCCTAGGGGTGCCCTAGCCGGGAGGCTAGGGGAGCCCTAGCCGTAGCCTAGGGGAGCCTGAAGCCTAGGGGTGCCCTAGCCGGGAGGCTAGGGGAGCCCTAGCCGTAGCCTAGGGGAGCCTGAAGCCTAGGGGTGCCCTAGCCGGGAGGCTAGGGGAGCCCTAGCCGTAGCCTAGGGGAGCCTGAAGCCTAGGGGTGCCCTAGCCGGGAGGCTAGGGGAGCCCTAGCCGTAGCCTAGGGGAGCCTGAAGCCTAGGGGTGCCCTAGCCGGGAGGCTAGGGGAGCCCTAGCCGTAGCCTAGGGGAGCCTGAAGCCTAGGGGTGCCCTAGCCGGGAGGCTAGGGGAGCCCTAGCCGTAGCCTAGGGGAGCCTGAAGCCTAGGGGTGCCCTAGCCGGGAGGCTAGGGGAGCCCTAGCCGTAGCCTAGGGGAGCCTGAAGCCTAGGGGTGCCCTAGCCGGGAGGCTAGGGGAGCCCTAGCCGTAGCCTAGGGGAGCCTGAAGCCTAGGGGTGCCCTAGCCGGGAGGCTAGGGGAGCCCTAGCCGTAGCCTAGGGGAGCCTGAAGCCTAGGGGTGCCCTAGCCGGGAGGCTAGGGGAGCCCTAGCCGTAGCCTAGGGGAGCCTGAAGCCTAGGGGTGCCCTAGCCGGGAGGCTAGGGGAGCCCTAGCCGTAGCCTAGGGGAGCCTGAAGCCTAGGGGTGCCCTAGCCGGGAGGCTAGGGGAGCCCTAGCCGTAGCCTAGGGGAGCCTGAAGCCTAGGGGTGCCCTAGCCGGGAGGCTAGGGGAGCCCTAGCCGTAGCCTAGGGGAGCCTGAAGCCTAGGGGTGCCCTAGCCGGGAGGCTAGGGGAGCCCTAGCCGTAGCCTAGGGGAGCCTGAAGCCTAGGGGTGCCCTAGCCGGGAGGCTAGGGGAGCCCTAGCCGTAGCCTAGGGGAGCCTGAAGCCTAGGGGTGCCCTAGCCGGGAGGCTAGGGGAGCCCTAGCCGTAGCCTAGGGGAGCCTGAAGCCTAGGGGTGCCCTAGCCGGGAGGCTAGGGGAGCCCTAGCCGTAGCCTAGGGGAGCCTGAAGCCTAGGGGTGCCCTAGCCGGGAGGCTAGGGGAGCCCTAGCCGTAGCCTAGGGGAGCCTGAAGCCTAGGGGTGCCCTAGCCGGGAGGCTAGGGGAGCCCTAGCCGTAGCCTAGGGGAGCCTGAAGCCTAGGGGTGCCCTAGCCGGGAGGCTAGGGGAGCCCTAGCCGTAGCCTAGGGGAGCCTGAAGCCTAGGGGTGCCCTAGCCGGGAGGCTAGGGGAGCCCTAGCCGTAGCCTAGGGGAGCCTGAAGCCTAGGGGTGCCCTAGCCGGGAGGCTAGGGGAGCCCTAGCCGTAGCCTAGGGGAGCCTGAAGCCTAGGGGTGCCCTAGCCGGGAGGCTAGGGGAGCCCTAGCCGTAGCCTAGGGGAGCCTGAAGCCTAGGGGTGCCCTAGCCGGGAGGCTAGGGGAGCCCTAGCCGTAGCCTAGGGGAGCCTGAAGCCTAGGGGTGCCCTAGCCGGGAGGCTAGGGGAGCCCTAGCCGTAGCCTAGGGGAGCCTGAAGCCTAGGGGTGCCCTAGCCGGGAGGCTAGGGGAGCCCTAGCCGTAGCCTAGGGGAGCCTGAAGCCTAGGGGTGCCCTAGCCGGGAGGCTAGGGGAGCCCTAGCCGTAGCCTAGGGGAGCCTGAAGCCTAGGGGTGCCCTAGCCGGGAGGCTAGGGGAGCCCTAGCCGTAGCCTAGGGGAGCCTGAAGCCTAGGGGTGCCCTAGCCGGGAGGCTAGGGGAGCCCTAGCCGTAGCCTAGGGGAGCCTGAAGCCTAGGGGTGCCCTAGCCGGGAGGCTAGGGGAGCCCTAGCCGTAGCCTAGGGGAGCCTGAAGCCTAGGGGTGCCCTAGCCGGGAGGCTAGGGGAGCCCTAGCCGTAGCCTAGGGGAGCCTGAAGCCTAGGGGTGCCCTAGCCGGGAGGCTAGGGGAGCCCTAGCCGTAGCCTAGGGGAGCCTGAAGCCTAGGGGTGCCCTAGCCGGGAGGCTAGGGGAGCCCTAGCCGTAGCCTAGGGGAGCCTGAAGCCTAGGGGTGCCCTAGCCGGGAGGCTAGGGGAGCCCTAGCCGTAGCCTAGGGGAGCCTGAAGCCTAGGGGTGCCCTAGCCGGGAGGCTAGGGGAGCCCTAGCCGTAGCCTAGGGGAGCCTGAAGCCTAGGGGTGCCCTAGCCGGGAGGCTAGGGGAGCCCTAGCCGTAGCCTAGGGGAGCCTGAAGCCTAGGGGTGCCCTAGCCGGGAGGCTAGGGGAGCCCTAGCCGTAGCCTAGGGGAGCCTGAAGCCTAGGGGTGCCCTAGCCGGGAGGCTAGGGGAGCCCTAGCCGTAGCCTAGGGGAGCCTGAAGCCTAGGGGTGCCCTAGCCGGGAGGCTAGGGGAGCCCTAGCCGTAGCCTAGGGGAGCCTGAAGCCTAGGGGTGCCCTAGCCGGGAGGCTAGGGGAGCCCTAGCCGTAGCCTAGGGGAGCCTGAAGCCTAGGGGTGCCCTAGCCGGGAGGCTAGGGGAGCCCTAGCCGTAGCCTAGGGGAGCCTGAAGCCTAGGGGTGCCCTAGCCGGGAGGCTAGGGGAGCCCTAGCCGTAGCCTAGGGGAGCCTGAAGCCTAGGGGTGCCCTAGCCGGGAGGCTAGGGGAGCCCTAGCCGTAGCCTAGGGGAGCCTGAAGCCTAGGGGTGCCCTAGCCGGGAGGCTAGGGGAGCCCTAGCCGTAGCCTAGGGGAGCCTGAAGCCTAGGGGTGCCCTAGCCGGGAGGCTAGGGGAGCCCTAGCCGTAGCCTAGGGGAGCCTGAAGCCTAGGGGTGCCCTAGCCGGGAGGCTAGGGGAGCCCTAGCCGTAGCCTAGGGGAGCCTGAAGCCTAGGGGTGCCCTAGCCGGGAGGCTAGGGGAGCCCTAGCCGTAGCCTAGGGGAGCCTGAAGCCTAGGGGTGCCCTAGCCGGGAGGCTAGGGGAGCCCTAGCCGTAGCCTAGGGGAGCCTGAAGCCTAGGGGTGCCCTAGCCGGGAGGCTAGGGGAGCCCTAGCCGTAGCCTAGGGGAGCCTGAAGCCTAGGGGTGCCCTAGCCGGGAGGCTAGGGGAGCCCTAGCCGTAGCCTAGGGGAGCCTGAAGCCTAGGGGTGCCCTAGCCGGGAGGCTAGGGGAGCCCTAGCCGTAGCCTAGGGGAGCCTGAAGCCTAGGGGTGCCCTAGCCGGGAGGCTAGGGAGCCCTAGCCGTAGCCTAGGGGAGCCTGAAGCCTAGGGGTGCCCTAGCCGGGAGGCTAGGGGAGCCCTAGCCGTAGCCTAGGGGAGCCTGAAGCCTAGGGGTGCCCTAGCCGGGAGGCTAGGGGAGCCCTAGCCGTAGCCTAGGGGAGCCTGAAGCCTAGGGGTGCCCTAGCCGGGAGGCTAGGGGAGCCCTAGCCGTAGCCTAGGGGAGCCTGAAGCCTAGGGGTGCCCTAGCCGGGAGGCTAGGGGAGCCCTAGCCGTAGCCTAGGGGAGCCTGAAGCCTAGGGGTGCCCTAGCCGGGAGGCTAGGGGAGCCCTAGCCGTAGCCTAGGGGAGCCTGAAGCCTAGGGGTGCCCTAGCCGGGAGGCTAGGGGAGCCCTAGCCGTAGCCTAGGGGAGCCTGAAGCCTAGGGGTGCCCTAGCCGGGAGGCTAGGGGAGCCCTAGCCGTAGCCTAGGGGAGCCTGAAGCCTAGGGGTGCCCTAGCCGGGAGGCTAGGGGAGCCCTAGCCGTAGCCTAGGGGAGCCTGAAGCCTAGGGGTGCCCTAGCCGGGAGGCTAGGGGAGCCCTAGCCGTAGCCTAGGGGAGCCTGAAGCCTAGGGGTGCCCTAGCCGGGAGGCTAGGGGAGCCCTAGCCGTAGCCTAGGGGAGCCTGAAGCCTAGGGGTGCCCTAGCCGGGAGGCTAGGGGAGCCCTAGCCGTAGCCTAGGGGAGCCTGAAGCCTAGGGGTGCCCTAGCCGGGAGGCTAGGGGAGCCCTAGCCGTCGCCTAGGGGAGCCTGAAGCCTAGGGGTGCCCTAGCCGGGAGGCTAGGGGAGCCCTAGCCTTCGCCTAGGGGAGCCTGAAGCCTAGGGGTGCCCTAGCCGGGAGGCTAGGGGAGCCCTAGCCTTCGCCTAGGGGAGCCTGAAGCCTAGGGGTGCCCTAGCCGGGAGGCTAGGGGAGCCCTAGCCTTCGCCTAGGGGAGCCTGAAGCCTAGGGGTGCCCTAGCCGGGAGGCTAGGGGAGCCCTAGCCTTCGCCTAGGGGAGCCTGAAGCCTAGGGGTGCCCTAGCCGGGAGGCTAGGGGAGCCCTAGCCTTCGCCTAGGGGAGCCTGAAGCCTAGGGGTGCCCTAGCCGGGAGGCTAGGGGAGCCCTAGCCTTCGCCTAGGGGAGCCTGAAGCCTAGGGGTGCCCTAGCCGGGAGGCTAGGGGAGCCCTAGCCTTCGCCTAGGGGAGCCTGAAGCCTAGGGGTGCCCTAGCCGGGAGGCTAGGGGAGCCCTAGCCTTCGCCTAGGGGAGCCTGAAGCCTAGGGGTGCCCTAGCCGGGAGGCTAGGGGAGCCCTAGCCTTCGCCTAGGGGAGCCTGAAGCCTAGGGGTGCCCTAGCCGGGGAGGCTAGGGGAGCCCTAGCCTTCGCCTAGGGGAGCCTGAAGCCTAGGGGTGCCCTAGCCGGGAGGCTAGGGAGCCCTAGCCTTCGCCTAGGGGAGCCTGAAGCCTAGGGGTGCCCTAGCCGGGAGGCTAGGGGAGCCCTAGCCTTCGCCTAGGGAGCCTGAAGCCTAGGGGTGCCCTAGCCGGGAGGCTAGGGGAGCCCTAGCCTTCGCCTAGGGGAGCCTGAAGCCTAGGGGTGCCCTAGCCGGGAGGCTAGGGGAGCCCTAGCCTTCGCCTAGGGGAGCCTGAAGCCTAGGGGTGCCCTAGCCGGGAGGCTAGGGGAGCCCTAGCCTTCGCCTAGGGGAGCCTGAAGCCTAGGGGTGCCCTAGCCGGGAGGCTAGGGGAGCCCTAGCCTTCGCCTAGGGGAGCCTGAAGCCTAGGGGTGCCCTAGCCGGGAGGCTAGGGGAGCCCTAGCCTTCGCCTAGGGGAGCCTGAAGCCTAGGGGTGCCCTAGCCGGGAGGCTTGGGGAGCCCTAGCCTTCGCCTCGGGGAGCCTGAAGCCTAGGGGTGCCCTAGCCGGGAGGCTTGGGGAGCCCTAGCCTTCGCCTCGGGGAGCCTGAAGCCTAGGGGTGCCCTAGCCGGGAGGCTAGGGGAGCCCTAGCCTTCGCCTCGGGGAGCCTGAAGCCTAGGGGTGCCCTAGCCGGGAGGCTTGGGGAGCCCTAGCCTTCGCCTCGGGGAGCCTGAAGCCTAGGGGTGCCCTAGCCGGGAGGCTTGGGGAGCCCTAGCCTTCGCCTCGGGGAGCCTGAAGCCTAGGGGTGCCCTAGCCGGGAGGCTTGGGGAGCCCTAGCCTTCGCCTCGGGGAGCCTGAAGCCTAGGGGTGCCCTAGCCGGGAGGCTAGGGGAGCCCTAGCCTTCGCCTCGGGGAGCCTGAAGCCTAGGGGTGCCCTAGCCGGGAGGCTAGGGGAGCCCTAGCCTTCGCCTCGGGGAGCCTGAAGCCTAGGGGTGCCCTAGCCGGGAGGCTAGGGGAGCCCTAGCCTTCGCCTCGGGGAGCCTGAAGCCTAGGGGTGCCCTAGCCGGGAGGCTAGGGGAGCCCTAGCCTTCGCCTCGGGGAGCCTGAAGCCTAGGGGTGCCCTAGCCGGGAGGCTAGGGGAGCCCTAGCCTTCGCCTCGGGGAGCCTGAAGCCTAGGGGTGCCCTAGCCGGGAGGCTAGGGGAGCCCTAGCCTTCGCCTCGGGGAGCCTGAAGCCTAGGGGTGCCCTAGCCGGGAGGCTAGGGGAGCCCTAGCCTTCGCCTCGGGGAGCCTGAAGCCTAGGGGTGCCCTAGCCGGGAGGCTAGGGGAGCCCTAGCCTTCGCCTCGGGGAGCCTGAAGCCTAGGGGTGCCCTAGCCGGGAGGCTAGGGGAGCCCTAGCCTTCGCCTCGGGGAGCCTGAAGCCTAGGGGTGCCCTAGCCGGGAGGCTAGGGGAGCCCTAGCCTTCGCCTCGGGGAGCCTGAAGCCTAGGGGTGCCCTAGCCGGGAGGCTAGGGGAGCCCTAGCCTTCGCCTCGGGGAGCCTGAAGCCTAGGGGTGCCCTAGCCGGGAGGCTAGGGGAGCCCTAGCCTTCGCCTCGGGGAGCCTGAAGCCTAGGGGTGCCCTAGCCGGGAGGCTAGGGGAGCCCTAGCCTTCGCCTCGGGGAGCCTGAAGCCTAGGGGTGCCCTAGCCGGGAGGCTAGGGGAGCCCTAGCCTTCGCCTCGGGGAGCCTGAAGCCTAGGGGTGCCCTAGCCGGGAGGCTAGGGGAGCCCTAGCCTTCGCCTCGGGGAGCCTGAAGCCTAGGGGTGCCCTAGCCGGGAGGCTAGGGGAGCCCTAGCCTTCGCCTCGGGGAGCCTGAAGCCTAGGGGTGCCCTAGCCGGGAGGCTAGGGGAGCCCTAGCCTTCGCCTCGGGGAGCCTGAAGCCTAGGGGTGCCCTAGCCGGGAGGCTAGGGGAGCCCTAGCCTTCGCCTCGGGGAGCCTGAAGCCTAGGGGTGCCCTAGCCGGGAGGCTAGGGGAGCCCTAGCCTTCGCCTCGGGGAGCCTGAAGCCTAGGGGTGCCCTAGCCGGGAGGCTAGGGGAGCCCTAGCCTTCGCCTCGGGGAGCCTGAAGCCTAGGGGTGCCCTAGCCGGGAGGCTAGGGGAGCCCTAGCCTTCGCCTCGGGGAGCCTGAAGCCTAGGGGTGCCCTAGCCGGGAGGCTAGGGGAGCCCTAGCCTTCGCCTCGGGGAGCCTGAAGCCTAGGGGTGCCCTAGCCGGGAGGCTAGGGGAGCCCTAGCCTTCGCCTCGGGGAGCCTGAAGCCTAGGGGTGCCCTAGCCGGGAGGCTAGGGGAGCCCTAGCCTTCGCCTCGGGGAGCCTGAAGCCTAGGGGTGCCCTAGCCGGGAGGCTAGGGGAGCCCTAGCCTTCGCCTCGGGGAGCCTGAAGCCTAGGGGTGCCCTAGCCGGGAGGCTAGGGGAGCCCTAGCCTTCGCCTCGGGGAGCCTGAAGCCTAGGGGTGCCCTAGCCGGGAGGCTAGGGGAGCCCTAGCCTTCGCCTCGGGGAGCCTGAAGCCTAGGGGTGCCCTAGCCGGGAGGCTAGGGGAGCCCTAGCCTTCGCCTCGGGGAGCCTGAAGCCTAGGGGTGCCCTAGCCGGGAGGCTAGGGGAGCCCTAGCCTTCGCCTCGGGGAGCCTGAAGCCTAGGGGTGCCCTAGCCGGGAGGCTAGGGGAGCCCTAGCCTTCGCCTCGGGGAGCCTGAAGCCTAGGGGTGCCCTAGCCGGGAGGCTAGGGGAGCCCTAGCCTTCGCCTCGGGGAGCCTGAAGCCTAGGGGTGCCCTAGCCGGGAGGCTAGGGGAGCCCTAGCCTTCGCCTCGGGGAGCCTGAAGCCTAGGGGTGCCCTAGCCGGGAGGCTAGGGGAGCCCTAGCCTTCGCCTCGGGGAGCCTGAAGCCTAGGGGTGCCCTAGCCGGGAGGCTAGGGGAGCCTAGCCTTCGCCTCGGGGAGCCTGAAGCCTAGGGGTGCCCTAGCCGGGAGGCTAGGGGAGCCCTAGCCTTCGCCTCGGGGAGCCTGAAGCCTGGGTGCCCTACCGGGAGGCTAGGGGAGCCCTAGCCTTCGCCTCGGGGAGCCTGAAGCCTAGGGGCCCTAGCCGGGAGGCTAGGGCCCTTTCGAGCCCTAGCCTTCGCCTCGGGAGCCTGAAGCCTAGGGGTGCCCTAGCCGGAGGCTAGGGGAGCCATCTGAATAGCTTCGCCTCGGGGAGCCTGAAGCCTAGGGGTGGCCCCTAAGCCGGAGGCTAGGGGAGCCTTCGCCTCGGGGAGCCTGAAGCCTAGGGGTGCCCTAGCCGGGAGGCTAGGGGAGCCCTAGCCTTCGCCTCGGGGAGCCTGAAGCCTAGGGGTGCCCTAGCCGGGAGGCTAGGGGAGCCCTAGCCTTCGCCTCGGGGAGCCTGAAGCCTAGGGGTGCCCTAGCCGGGAGGCTAGGGGAGCCCTAGCCTTCGCCTCGGGGAGCCTGAAGCCTAGGGGTGCCCTAGCCGGGAGGCTAGGGGAGCCCTAGCCTTCGCCTCGGGGAGCCTGAAGCCTAGGGGTGCCCTAGCCGGGAGGCTAGGGGAGCCCTAGCCTTCGCCTCGGGGAGCCTGAAGCCTAGGGGTGCCCTAGCCGGGAGGCTAGGGGAGCCCTAGCCTTCGCCTCGGGGAGCCTGAAGCCTAGGGGTGCCCTAGCCGGGAGGCTAGGGGAGCCCTAGCCTTCGCCTCGGGGAGCCTGAAGCCTAGGGGTGCCCTAGCCGGGAGGCTAGGGGAGCCCTAGCCTTCGCCTCGGGGAGCCTGAAGCCTAGGGGTGCCCTAGCCGGGAGGCTAGGGGAGCCCTAGCCTTCGCCTCGGGGAGCCTGAAGCCTAGGGGTGCCCTAGCCGGGAGGCTAGGGGAGCCCTAGCCTTCGCCTCGGGGAGCCTGAAGCCTAGGGGTGCCCTAGCCGGGAGGCTAGGGGAGCCCTAGCCTTCGCCTCGGGGAGCCTGAAGCCTAGGGGTGCCCTAGCCGGGAGGCTAGGGGAGCCCTAGCCTTCGCCTCGGGGAGCCTGAAGCCTAGGGGTGCCCTAGCCGGGAGGCTAGGGGAGCCCTAGCCTTCGCCTCGGGGAGCCTGAAGCCTAGGGGTGCCCTAGCCGGGAGGCTAGGGGAGCCCTAGCCTTCGCCTCGGGGAGCCTGAAGCCTAGGGGTGCCCTAGCCGGGAGGCTAGGGGAGCCCTAGCCTTCGCCTCGGGGAGCCTGAAGCCTAGGGGTGCCCTAGCCGGGAGGCTAGGGGAGCCCTAGCCTTCGCCTCGGGGAGCCTGAAGCCTAGGGGTGCCCTAGCCGGGAGGCTAGGGGAGCCCCTAGCCTTCGCCTCGGGGAGCCTGAAGCCTAGGGGTGCCCTAGCCGGGAGGCTAGGGGAGCCCTAGCCTTCGCCTCGGGGAGCCTGAAGCCTAGGGGTGCCCTAGCCGGGAGGCTAGGGGAGCCCTAGCCTTCGCCTCGGGGAGCCTGAAGCCTAGGGGTGCCCTAGCCGGGAGGCTAGGGGAGCCCTAGCCTTCGCCTCGGGGAGCCTGAAGCCTAGGGGTGCCCTAGCCGGGAGGCTAGGGGAGCCCTAGCCTTCGCCTCGGGGAGCCTGAAGCCTAGGGGTGCCCTAGCCGGGAGGCTAGGGGAGCCCTAGCCTTCGCCTCGGGGAGCCTGAAGCCTAGGGGTGCCCTAGCCGGGAGGCTAGGGGAGCCCTAGCCTTCGCCTCGGGGAGCCTGAAGCCTAGGGGTGCCCTAGCCGGGAGGCTAGGGGAGCCCTAGCCTTCGCCTCGGGGAGCCTGAAGCCTAGGGGTGCCCTAGCCGGGAGGCTAGGGGAGCCCTAGCCTTCGCCTCGGGGAGCCTGAAGCCTAGGGGTGCCCTAGCCGGGAGGCTAGGGGAGCCCTAGCCTTCGCCTCGGGGAGCCTGAAGCCTAGGGGTGCCCTAGCCGGGAGGCTAGGGGAGCCCTAGCCTTCGCCTCGGGGAGCCTGAAGCCTAGGGGTGCCCTAGCCGGGAGGCTAGGGGAGCCCTAGCCTTCGCCTCGGGGAGCCTGAAGCCTAGGGGTGCCCTAGCCGGGAGGCTAGGGGAGCCCTAGCCTTCGCCTCGGGGAGCCTGAAGCCTAGGGGTGCCCTAGCCGGGAGGCTAGGGGAGCCCTAGCCTTCGCCTCGGGGAGCCTGAAGCCTAGGGGTGCCCTAGCCGGGAGGCTAGGGGAGCCCTAGCCTTCGCCTCGGGGAGCCTGAAGCCTAGGGGTGCCCTAGCCGGGAGGCTAGGGGAGCCCTAGCCTTCGCCTCGGGGAGCCTGAAGCCTAGGGGTGCCCTAGCCGGGAGGCTAGGGGAGCCCTAGCCTTCGCCTCGGGGAGCCTGAAGCCTAGGGGTGCCCTAGCCGGGAGGCTAGGGGAGCCCTAGCCTTCGCCTCGGGGAGCCTGAAGCCTAGGGGTGCCCTAGCCGGGAGGCTAGGGGAGCCCTAGCCTTCGCCTCGGGGAGCCTGAAGCCTAGGGGTGCCCTAGCCGGGAGGCTAGGGGAGCCCTAGCCTTCGCCTCGGGGAGCCTGAAGCCTAGGGGTGCCCTAGCCGGGAGGCTAGGGGAGCCCTAGCCTTCGCCTCGGGGAGCCTGAAGCCTAGGGGTGCCCTAGCCGGGAGGCTAGGGGAGCCCTAGCCTTCGCCTCGGGGAGCCTGAAGCCTAGGGGTGCCCTAGCCGGGAGGCTAGGGGAGCCCTAGCCTTCGCCTCGGGGAGCCTGAAGCCTAGGGGTGCCCTAGCCGGGAGGCTAGGGGAGCCCTAGCCTTCGCCTCGGGGAGCCTGAAGCCTAGGGGTGCCCTAGCCGGGAGGCTAGGGGAGCCCTAGCCTTCGCCTCGGGGAGCCTGAAGCCTAGGGGTGCCCTAGCCGGGAGGCTAGGGGAGCCCTAGCCTTCGCCTCGGGGAGCCTGAAGCCTAGGGGTGCCCTAGCCGGGAGGCTAGGGGAGCCCTAGCCTTCGCCTCGGGGAGCCTGAAGCCTAGGGGTGCCCTAGCCGGGAGGCTAGGGGAGCCCTAGCCTTCGCCTCGGGGAGCCTGAAGCCTAGGGGTGCCCTAGCCGGGAGGCTAGGGGAGCCCTAGCCTTCGCCTCGGGGAGCCTGAAGCCTAGGGGTGCCCTAGCCGGGAGGCTAGGGGAGCCCTAGCCTTCGCCTCGGGGAGCCTGAAGCCTAGGGGTGCCCTAGCCGGGAGGCTAGGGGAGCCCTAGCCTTCGCCTCGGGGAGCCTGAAGCCTAGGGGTGCCCTAGCCGGGAGGCTAGGGGAGCCCTAGCCTTCGCCTCGGGGAGCCTGAAGCCTAGGGGTGCCCTAGCCGGGAGGCTAGGGGAGCCCTAGCCTTCGCCTCGGGGAGCCTGAAGCCTAGGGGTGCCCTAGCCGGGAGGCTAGGGGAGCCCTAGCCTTCGCCTCGGGGAGCCTGAAGCCTAGGGGTGCCCTAGCCGGGAGGCTAGGGGAGCCCTAGCCTTCGCCTCGGGGAGCCTGAAGCCTAGGGGTGCCCTAGCCGGGAGGCTAGGGGAGCCCTAGCCTTCGCCTCGGGGAGCCTGAAGCCTAGGGGTGCCCTAGCCGGGAGGCTAGGGGAGCCCTAGCCTTCGCCTCGGGGAGCCTGAAGCCTAGGGGTGCCCTAGCCGGGAGGCTAGGGGAGCCCTAGCCTTCGCCTCGGGGAGCCTGAAGCCTAGGGGTGCCCTAGCCGGGAGGCTAGGGGAGCCCTAGCCTTCGCCTCGGGGAGCCTGAAGCCTAGGGGTGCCCTAGCCGGGAGGCTAGGGGAGCCCTAGCCTTCGCCTCGGGGAGCCTGAAGCCTAGGGGTGCCCTAGCCGGGAGGCTAGGGGAGCCCTAGCCTTCGCCTCGGGGAGCCTGAAGCCTAGGGGTGCCCTAGCCGCGAGGCTAGGGGAGCCCTAGCCTTCGCCTCGGGGAGCCTGAAGCCTAGGGGTGCCCTAGCCTCGAGGCTAGGGGAGCCCTAGCCTTCGCCTCGGGGAGCCTGAAGCCTAGGGGTGCCCTAGCCTCGAGGCTAGGGGAGCCCTAGCCTTCGCCTCGGGGAGCCTGAAGCCTAGGGGTGCCCTAGCCTCGAGGCTAGGGGAGCCCTAGCCTTCGCCTCGGGGAGCCTGAAGCCTAGGGGTGCCCTAGCCTCGAGGCTAGGGGAGCCCTAGCCTTCGCCTCGGGGAGCCTGAAGCCTAGGGGTGCCCTAGCCTCGAGGCTAGGGGAGCCCTAGCCTTCGCCTCGGGGAGCCTGAAGCCTAGGGGTGCCCTAGCCTCGAGGCTAGGGGAGCCCTAGCCTTCGCCTCGGGGAGCCTGAAGCCTAGGGGTGCCCTAGCCTCGAGGCTAGGGGAGCCCTAGCCTTCGCCTCGGGGAGCCTGAAGCCTAGGGGTGCCCTAGCCTCGAGGCTAGGGGAGCCCTAGCCTTCGCCTCGGGGAGCCTGAAGCCTAGGGGTGCCCTAGCCTCGAGGCTAGGGGAGCCCTAGCCTTCGCCTCGGGGAGCCTGAAGCCTAGGGGTGCCCTAGCCTCGAGGCTAGGGGAGCCCTAGCCGTAGCCTCGGGGAGCCTGAAGCCTAGGGGTGCCCTAGCCTCGAGGCTAGGGGAGCCCTAGCCGTAGCCTCGGGGAGCCTGAAGCCTAGGGGTGCCCTAGCCTCGAGGCTAGGGGAGCCCTAGCCGTAGCCTCGGGGAGCCTGAAGCCTAGGGGTGCCCTAGCCTCGAGGCTAGGGGAGCCCTAGCCGTAGCCTCGGGGAGCCTGAAGCCTAGGGGTGCCCTAGCCTCGAGGCTAGGGGAGCCCTAGCCGTAGCCTCGGGGAGCCTGAAGCCTAGGGGTGCCCTAGCCTCGAGGCTAGGGGAGCCCTAGCCGTAGCCTCGGGGAGCCTGAAGCCTAGGGGTGCCCTAGCCTCGAGGCTAGGGGAGCCCTAGCCGTAGCCTCGGGGAGCCTGAAGCCTAGGGGTGCCCTAGCCTCGAGGCTAGGGGAGCCCTAGCCGTAGCCTCGGGGAGCCTGAAGCCTAGGGGTGCCCAAGCCTCGAGGCTAGGGGAGCCCTAGCCGTAGCCTCGGGGAGCCTGAAGCCTAGGGGTGCCCAAGCCTCGAGGCTAGGGGAGCCCTAGCCGTAGCCTCGGGGAGCCTGAAGCCTAGGGGTGCCCAAGCCTCGAGGCTAGGGGAGCCCTAGCCGTAGCCTCGGGGAGCCTGAAGCCTAGGGGTGCCCAAGCCTCGAGGCTAGGGGAGCCCTAGCCGTAGCCTCGGGGAGCCTGAAGCCTAGGGGTGCCCAAGCCTCGAGGCTAGGGGAGCCCTAGCCGTAGCCTCGGGGAGCCTGAAGCCTAGGGGTGCCCAAGCCTCGAGGCTAGGGGAGCCCTAGCCGTAGCCTCGGGGAGCCTGAAGCCTAGGGGTGCCCAAGCCTCGAGGCTAGGGGAGCCCTAGCCGTAGCCTCGGGGAGCCTGAAGCCTAGGGGTGCCCAAGCCTCGAGGCTAGGGGAGCCCTAGCCGTAGCCTCGGGGAGCCTGAAGCCTAGGGGTGCCCAAGCCTCGAGGCTAGGGGAGCCCTAGCCGTAGCCTCGGGGAGCCTGAAGCCTAGGGGTGCCCAAGCCTCGAGGCTAGGGGAGCCCTAGCCGTAGCCTCGGGGAGCCTGAAGCCTAGGGGTGCCCAAGCCTCGAGGCTAGGGGAGCCCTAGCCGTAGCCTCGGGGAGCCTGAAGCCTAGGGGTGCCCAAGCCTCGAGGCTAGGGGAGCCCTAGCCGTAGCCTCGGGGAGCCTGAAGCCTAGGGGTGCCCAAGCCTCGAGGCTAGGGGAGCCCTAGCCGTAGCCTAGGGGAGCCTGAAGCCTAGGGGTGCCCAAGCCTGAAGGCTAGGGGAGCCCTAGCCTTAGCCTAGGGGAGCCTGAAGGCTAGGGGAGCCCTAGCCTTAGCCTAGGGGAGCCTGAAGGCTAGGGGAGCCCTAGCCTTAGCCTAGGGGAGCCTGAAGGCTAGGGGAGCCCTAGCCTTAGCCTAGGGGAGCCTGAAGGCTAGGGGAGCCCTAGCCTTAGCCTAGGGGAGCCTGAAGGCTAGGGGAGCCCTAGCCTTAGCCTAGGGGAGCCTGAAGGCTAGGGGAGCCCTAGCCTTAGCCTAGGGGAGCCTGAAGGCTAGGGGAGCCCTAGCCTTAGCCTAGGGGAGCCTGAAGGCTAGGGGAGCCCTAGCCTTAGCCTAGGGGAGCCTGAAGGCTAGGGGAGCCCTAGCCTTAGCCTAGGGGAGCCTGAAGGCTAGGGGAGCCCTAGCCTTAGCCTAGGGGAGCCTGAAGGCTAGGGGAGCCCTAGCCTTAGCCTAGGGGAGCCTGAAGGCTAGGGGAGCCCTAGCCTTAGCCTAGGGGAGCCTAAAGCCTAGGGGTGCCCAAGCCTGAAGGCTAGGGGAGCCCTAGCCTTAGCCTAGGGGAGCCTAAAGCCTAGGGGTGCCCAAGCCTGAAGGCTAGGGGAGCCCTAACCTTAGCCTAGGGGAGCCTAAAGCCTAGGGGTGCCCAAGCCTGAAGGCTAGGGGAGCCCTAGCCTTAGCCTAGGGGAGCCTAAAGCCTAGGGGTGCCCAAGCCTGAAGGCTAGGGGAGCCCTAGCCTTAGCCTAGGGGAGCCTAAAGCCTAGGGGTGCCCAAGCCTGAAGGCTAGGGGAGCCCTAGCCTTAGCCTAGGGGGAGCCCTAGCCTAAAGCCTAGGGGTGCCCAAGCCTGAAGGCTAGGGGAGCCCTAGCCTTAGCCTAGGGGAGCCCTAGCCTAAAGCCTAGGGGTGCCCAAGCCTGAAGGCTAGGGGAGCCCTAGCCTTAGCCTAGGGGAGCCCTAGCCTAAAGCCTAGGGGTGCCCAAGCCTGAAGGCTAGGGGAGCCCTAGCCTTAGCCTAGGGGAGCCCTAGCCTAAAGCCTAGGGGTGCCCAAGCCTGAAGGCTAGGGGAGCCCTAGCCTTAGCCTAGGGGAGCCCTAGCCTAAAGCCTAGGGGTGCCCAAGCCTGAAGGCTAGGGGAGCCCTAGCCTTAGCCTAGGGGAGCCCTAGCCTAAAGCCTAGGGGTGCCCAAGCCTGAAGGCTAGGGGAGCCCTAGCCTTAGCCTAGGGGAGCCCTAGCCTAAAGCCTAGGGGTGCCCAAGCCTGAAGGCTAGGGGAGCCCTAGCCTTAGCCTAGGGGAGCCTGAAGGCTAGGGGAGCCCTAGCCTTAGCCTAGGGGAGCCTGAAGGCTAGGGGAGCCCTAGCCTTAGCCTAGGGGAGCCTGAAGGCTAGGGGAGCCCTAGCCTTAGCCTAGGGGAGCCTGAAGGCTAGGGGAGCCCTAGCCTTAGCCTAGGGGAGCCTGAAGGCTAGGGGAGCCCTAGCCTTAGCCTAGGGGAGCCTGAAGGCTAGGGGAGCCCTAGCCTTAGCCTAGGGGAGCCTGAAGGCTAGGGGAGCCCTAGCCTTAGCCTAGGGGAGCCTGAAGGCTAGGGGAGCCCTAGCCTTAGCCTAGGGGAGCCTGAAGGCTAGGGGAGCCCTAGCCTTAGCCTAGGGGAGCCTGAAGGCTAGGGGAGCCCTAGCCTTAGCCTAGGGGAGCCTGAAGGCTAGGGGAGCCCTAGCCTTAGCCTAGGGGAGCCTAAAGCCTAGGGGTGCCCAAGCCTGAAGGCTAGGGGAGCCCTAGCCTTAGCCTAGGGGAGCCTAAAGCCTAGGGGTGCCCAAGCCTGAAGGCTAGGGGAGCCCTAGCCTTAGCCTAGGGGAGCCTAAAGCCTAGGGGTGCCCAAGCCTGAAGGCTAGGGGAGCCCTAGCCTTAGCCTAGGGGAGCCTAAAGCCTAGGGGTGCCCAAGCCTGAAGGCTAGGGGAGCCCTAGCCTTAGCCTAGGGGAGCCTAAAGCCTAGGGGTGCCCAAGCCTGAAGGCTAGGGGAGCCCTAGCCTTAGCCTAGGGGAGCCTAAAGCCTAGGGGTGCCCAAGCCTGAAGGCTAGGGGAGCCCTAGCCTTAGCCTAGGGGAGCCCTAGCCTAAAGCCTAGGGGTGCCCAAGCCTGAAGGCTAGGGGAGCCCTAGCCTTAGCCTAGGGGAGCCCTAGCCTAAAGCCTAGGGGTGCCCAAGCCTGAAGGCTAGGGGAGCCCTAGCCTTAGCCTAGGGGAGCCCTAGCCTAAAGCCTAGGGGTGCCCAAGCCTGAAGGCTAGGGGAGCCCTAGCCTTAGCCTAGGGGAGCCCTAGCCTAAAGCCTAGGGGTGCCCAAGCCTGAAGGCTAGGGGAGCCCTAGCCTTAGCCTAGGGGAGCCCTAGCCTAAAGCCTAGGGGTGCCCAAGCCTGAAGGCTAGGGGAGCCCTAGCCTTAGCCTAGGGGAGCCCTAGCCTAAAGCCTAGGGGTGCCCAAGCCTGAAGGCTAGGGGAGCCCTAGCCTTAGCCTAGGGGAGCCCTAGCCTAAAGCCTAGGGGTGCCCTAGCCTGAAGGCTAGGGGAGCCCTAGCCTTAGCCTAGGGGAGCCCTAGCCTAAAGCCTAGGGGTGCCCTAGCCTGAAGGCTAGGGGAGCCCTAGCCTTAGCCTAGGGGAGCCCTAGCCTAAAGCCTAGGGGTGCCCTAGCCTGAAGGCTAGGGGAGCCCTAGCCTTAGCCTAGGGGAGCCCTAGCCTAAAGCCTAGGGGTGCCCTAGCCTGAAGGCTAGGGGAGCCCTAGCCTTAGCCTAGGGGAGCCCTAGCCTAAAGCCTAGGGGTGCCCTAGCCTGAAGGCTAGGGGAGCCCTAGCCTTAGCCTAGGGGAGCCCTAGCCTAAAGCCTAGGGGTGCCCTAGCCTGAAGGCTAGGGGAGCCCTAGCCTTAGCCTAGGGGAGCCCTAGCCTAAAGCCTAGGGGTGCCCTAGCCTGAAGGCTAGGGGAGCCCTAGCCTTAGCCTAGGGGAGCCCTAGCCTAAAGCCTAGGGGTGCCCTAGCCTGAAGGCTAGGGGAGCCCTAGCCTTAGCCTAGGGGAGCCCTAGCCTAAAGCCTAGGGGTGCCCTAGCCTGAAGGCTAGGGGAGCCCTAGCCTTAGCCTAGGGGAGCCCTAGCCTAAAGCCTAGGGGTGCCCTAGCCTGAAGGCTAGGGGAGCCCTAGCCTTAGCCTAGGGGAGCCCTAGCCTAAAGCCTAGGGGTGCCCTAGCCTGAAGGCTAGGGGAGCCCTAGCCTTAGCCTAGGGGAGCCCTAGCCTAAAGCCTAGGGGTGCCCTAGCCTGAAGGCTAGGGGAGCCCTAGCCTTAGCCTAGGGGAGCCCTAGCCTTAGCCTAGGGGAGCCTGAAGGCTAGGGGAGCCCTAGCCTTAGCCTAGGGGAGCCTGAAGGCTAGGGGAGCCCTAGCCTTAGCCTAGGGGAGCCTGAAGGCTAGGGGAGCCCTAGCCTTAGCCTAGGGGAGCCTGAAGGCTAGGGGAGCCCTAGCCTTAGCCTAGGGGAGCCTGAAGGCTAGGGGAGCCCTAGCCTTAGCCTAGGGGAGCCTAAAGCCTAGGGGTGCCCAAGCCTGAAGGCTAGGGGAGCCCTAGCCTTAGCCTAGGGGAGCCTAAAGCCTAGGGGTGCCCAAGCCTGAAGGCTAGGGGAGCCCTAGCCTTAGCCTAGGGGAGCCTAAAGCCTAGGGGTGCCCAAGCCTGAAGGCTAGGGGAGCCCTAGCCTTAGCCTAGGGGAGCCTAAAGCCTAGGGGTGCCCAAGCCTGAAGGCTAGGGGAGCCCTAGCCTTAGCCTAGGGGAGCCTAAAGCCTAGGGGTGCCCAAGCCTGAAGGCTAGGGGAGCCCTAGCCTTAGCCTAGGGGAGCCTAAAGCCTAGGGGTGCCCAAGCCTGAAGGCTAGGGGAGCCCTAGCCTTAGCCTAGGGGAGCCTAAAGCCTAGGGGTGCCCAAGCCTGAAGGCTAGGGGAGCCCTAGCCTTAGCCTAGGGGAGCCCTAGCCTAAAGCCTAGGGGTGCCCAAGCCTGAAGGCTAGGGGAGCCCTAGCCTTAGCCTAGGGGAGCCCTAGCCTAAAGCCTAGGGGTGCCCAAGCCTGAAGGCTAGGGGAGCCCTAGCCTTAGCCTAGGGGAGCCCTAGCCTAAAGCCTAGGGGTGCCCTAGCCTGAAGGCTAGGGGAGCCCTAGCCTTAGCCTAGGGGAGCCCTAGCCTAAAGCCTAGGGGTGCCCTAGCCTGAAGGCTAGGGGAGCCCTAGCCTTAGCCTAGGGGAGCCCTAGCCTAAAGCCTAGGGGTGCCCTAGCCTGAAGGCTAGGGGAGCCCTAGCCTTAGCCTAGGGGAGCCCTAGCCTAAAGCCTAGGGGTGCCCTAGCCTGAAGGCTAGGGGAGCCCTAGCCTTAGCCTAGGGGAGCCCTAGCCTAAAGCCTAGGGGTGCCCTAGCCTGAAGGCTAGGGGAGCCCTAGCCTTAGCCTAGGGGAGCCCTAGCCTAAAGCCTAGGGGTGCCCTAGCCTGAAGGCTAGGGGAGCCCTAGCCTTAGCCTAGGGGAGCCCTAGCCTAAAGCCTAGGGGTGCCCTAGCCTGAAGGCTAGGGGAGCCCTAGCCTTAGCCTAGGGGAGCCCTAGCCTAAAGCCTAGGGGTGCCCTAGCCTGAAGGCTAGGGGAGCCCTAGCCTTAGCCTAGGGGAGCCCTAGCCTAAAGCCTAGGGGTGCCCTAGCCTGAAGGCTAGGGGAGCCCTAGCCTTAGCCTAGGGGAGCCCTAGCCTAAAGCCTAGGGGTGCCCTAGCCTGAAGGCTAGGGGAGCCCTAGCCTTAGCCTAGGGGAGCCCTAGCCTAAAGCCTAGGGGTGCCCTAGCCTGAAGCCTAGGGGTGCCCTAGCCTGAAGGCTAGGGGAGCCCTAGCCTTAGCCTAGGGGTGCCCTAGCCTGAAGGCTAGGGGAGCCCTAGCCTTAGCCTAGGGGAGCCTAAAGCCTAGGGGTGCCCTAGCCTGAAGGCTAGGGGAGCCCTAGCCTTAGCCTAGGGGAGCCTAAAGCCTAGGGGTGCCCTAGCCTGAAGGCTAGGGGAGCCCTAGCCTTAGCCTAGGGGAGCCCTAGCCTAAAGCCTAGGGGTGCCCTAGCCTGAAGGCTAGGGGAGCCCTAGCCTTAGCCTAGGGGAGCCTAAAGCCTAGGGGTGCCCTAGCCTGAAGGCTAGGGGAGCCCTAGCCTTAGCCTAGGGGAGCCCTAGCCTAAAGCCTAGGGGTGCCCTAGCCTGAAGGCTAGGGGAGCCCTAGCCTTAGCCTAGGGGAGCCTAAAGCCTAGGGGTGCCCTAGCCTGAAGCTAGGGGAGCCCTAGCCTTAGCCTAGGGGAGCCCTAGCCTAAAGCCTAGGGGTGCCCTAGCCTGAAGGATAGGGGAGCCCTAGCCTTAGCCTAGGGGAGCCTAAAGCCTAGGGGTGCCCTAGCCTGAAGGCTAGGGGAGCCCTAGCCTTAGCCTAGGGGAGCCCTAGCCTAAAGCCTAGGGGTGCCCTAGCCTGAAGGCTAGGGGAGCCCTAGCCTTAGCCTAGGGGAGCCTAAAGCCTAGGGGTGCCCTAACCTGAAGGCTAGGGGAGCCCAAGCCTTAGCCTAGGGGAGCCCTAGCCTAAAGCCTAGGGGTGCCCTAGCCTGAAGGCTAGGGGAGCCCTAGCCTTAGCCTAGGGGAGCCTAAAGCCTAGGGGTGCCCTAGCCTGAAGGCTAGGGGAGCCCTAGCCTTAGCCTAGGGGAGCCCTAGCCTAAAGCCTAGGGGTGCCCTAGCCTGAAGGCTAGGGGAGCCCTAGCCTTAGCCTAGGGGAGCCTAAAGCCTAGGGGTGCCCTAGCCTGAAGGCTAGGGGAGCCCTAGCCTTAGCCTAGGGGAGCCCTAGCCTAAAGCCTAGGGGTGCCCTAGCCTGAAGGCTAGGGGAGCCCTAGCCTTAGCCTAGGGGAGCCTAAAGCCTAGGGGTGCCCTAGCCTGAAGGCTAGGGGAGCCCTAGCCTTAGCCTAGGGGAGCCCTAGCCTAAAGCCTAGGGGTGCCCTAGCCTGAAGGCTAGGGGAGCCCTAGCCTTAGCCTAGGGGTGCCTAAAGCCTAGGGGTGCCCTAGCCTGAAGGCTAGGGGAGCCCTAGCCTTAGCCTAGGGGAGCCCTAGCCTAAAGCCTAGGGGTGCCCTAGCCTGAAGGCTAGGGGAGCCCTAGCCTTAGCCTAGGGGAGCCTAAAGCCTAGGGGTGCCCTAGCCTGAAGGCTAGGGGAGCCCTAGCCTTAGCCTAGGGGAGCCTAAAGCCTAGGGGTGCCCTAGCCTGAAGGCTAGGGGAGCCCTAGCCTTAGCCTAGGGGAGCCCTAGCCTAAAGCCTAGGGGTGCCCTAGCCTGAAGGCTAGGGGAGCCCTAGCCTTAGCCTAGGGGAGCCTAAAGCCTAGGGGTGCCCTAGCCTTAAGGCTAGGGGAGCCCTAGCCTTAGCCTAGGGGAGCCCTAGCCTAAAGCCTAGGGGTGCCCTAGCCTGAAGGCTAGGGGAGCCCTAGCCTTAGCCTAGGGGAGCCTAAAGCCTAGGGGTGCCCTAGCCTTAAGGCTAGGGGAGCCCTAGCCTTAGCCTAGGGGAGCCCTAGCCTAAAGCCTAGGGGTGCCCTAGCCTGAAGGCTAGGGGAGCCCTAGCCTTAGCCTAGGGGAGCCTAAAGCCTAGGGGTGCCCTAGCCTGAAGGCTAGGGGAGCCCTAGCCTTAGCCTAGGGGAGCCCTAGCCTAAAGCCTAGGGGTGCCCTAGCCTGAAGGCTAGGGGAGCCCTAGCCTTAGCCTAGGGGAGCCTAAAGCCTAGGGGTGCCCTAGCCTGAAGGCTAGGGGAGCCCTAGCCTTAGCCTAGGGGAGCCCTAGCCTAAAGCCTAGGGGTGCCCTAGCCTGAAGGCTAGGGGAGCCCTAGCCTTAGCCTAGGGGAGCCTAAAGCCTAGGGGTGCCCTAGCCTGAAGGCTAGGGGAGCCCTAGCCTTAGCCTAGGGGAGCCCTAGCCTAAAGCCTAGGGGTGCCCTAGCCTGAAGGCTAGGGGAGCCCTAGCCTTAGCCTAGGGGAGCCTAAAGCCTAGGGGTGCCCTAGCCTGAAGGCTAGGGGAGCCCTAGCCTTAGCCTAGGGGAGCCCTAGCCTAAAGCCTAGGGGTGCCCTAGCCTGAAGGCTAGGGGAGCCCTAGCCTTAGCCTAGGGGAGCCTAAAGCCTAGGGGTGCCCTAGCCTGAAGGCTAGGGGAGCCCTAGCCTTAGCCTAGGGGAGCCCTAGCCTAAAGCCTAGGGGTGCCCTAGCCTGAAGGCTAGGGGAGCCCTAGCCTTAGCCTAGGGGAGCCTAAAGCCTAGGGGTGCCCTAGCCTGAAGGCTAGGGGAGCCCTAGCCTTAGCCTAGGGGAGCCCTAGCCTAAAGCCTAGGGGTGCCCTAGCCTGAAGGCTAGGGGAGCCCTAGCCTTAGCCTAGGGGAGCCTAAAGCCTAGGGGTGCCCTAGCCTGAAGGCTAGGGGAGCCCTAGCCTTAGCCTAGGGGAGCCCTAGCCTAAAGCCTAGGTGTGCCCTAGCCTGAAGGCTAGGGGAGCCCTAGCCTTAGCCTAGGGGAGCCTAAAGCCTAGGGGTGCCCTAGCCTGAAGGCTAGGGGAGCCCTAGCCTTAGCCTAGGGGAGCCCTAGCCTAAAGCCTAGGGGTGCCCTAGCCTGAAGGCTAGGGGAGCCCTAGCCTTAGCCTAGGGGAGCCTAAAGCCTAGGGGTGCCCTAGCCTGAAGGCTAGGGGAGCCCTAGCCTTAGCCTAGGGGAGCCCTAGCCTAAAGCCTAGGGGTGCCCTAGCCTGAAGGCTAGGGGAGCCCTAGCCTTAGCCTAGGGGAGCCTAAAGCCTAGGGGTGCCCTAGCCTGAAGGCTAGGGGAGCCCTAGCCTTAGCCTAGGGGAGCCCTAGCCTAAAGCCTAGGGGTGCCCTAGCCTGAAGGCTAGGGGAGCCCTAGCCTTAGCCTAGGGGAGCCCTAGCCTAAAGCCTAGGGGTGCCCTAGCCTGAAGGCTAGGGGAGCCCTAGCCTTAGCCTAGGGGAGCCTAAAGCCTAGGGGTGCCCTAGCCTGAAGGCTAGGGGAGCCCTAGCCTTAGCCTAGGGGAGCCCTAGCCTAAAGCCTAGGGGTGCCCTAGCCTGAAGGCTAGGGGAGCCCTAGCCTTAGCCTAGGGGAGCCTAAAGCCTAGGGGTGCCCTAGCCTGAAGGCTAGGGGAGCCCTAGCCTTAGCCTAGGGGAGCCCTAGCCTAAAGCCTAGGGGTGCCCTAGCCTGAAGGCTAGGGGAGCCCTAGCCTTAGCCTAGGGGAGCCTAAAGCCTAGGGGTGCCCTAGCCTGAAGGCTAGGGGAGCCCTAGCCTTAGCCTAGGGGAGCCCTAGCCTAAAGCCTAGGGGTGCCCTAGCCTGAAGGCTAGGGGAGCCCTAGCCTTAGCCTAGGGGAGCCTAAAGCCTAGGGGTGCCCTAGCCTGAAGGCTAGGGGAGCCCTAGCCTTAGCCTAGGGGAGCCCTAGCCTAAAGCCTAGGGGTGCCCTAGCCTGAAGGCTAGGGGAGCCCTAGCCTTAGCCTAGGGGAGCCTAAAGCCTAGGGGTGCCCTAGCCTGAAGGCTAGGGGAGCCCTAGCCTTAGCCTAGGGGAGCCCTAGCCTAAAGCCTAGGGGTGCCCTAGCCTGAAGGCTAGGGGAGCCCTAGCCTTAGCCTAGGGGAGCCTAAAGCCTAGGGGTGCCCTAGCCTGAAGGCTAGGGGAGCCCTAGCCTTAGCCTAGGGGAGCCCTAGCCTAAAGCCTAGGGGTGCCCTAGCCTGAAGGCTAGGGGAGCCCTAGCCTTAGCCTAGGGGAGCCTAAAGCCTAGGGGTGCCCTAGCCTGAAGGCTAGGGGAGCCCTAGCCTTAGCCTAGGGGAGCCCTAGCCTAAAGCCTAGGGGTGCCCTAGCCTGAAGGCTAGGGGAGCCCTAGCCTTAGCCTAGGGGAGCCTAAAGCCTAGGGGTGCCCTAGCCTGAAGGCTAGGGGAGCCCTAGCCTTAGCCTAGGGGAGCCCTAGCCTAAAGCCTAGGGGTGCCCTAGCCTGAAGGCTAGGGGAGCCCTAGCCTTAGCCTAGGGGAGCCTAAAGCCTAGGGGTGCCCTAGCCTGAAGGCTAGGGGAGCCCTAGCCTTAGCCTAGGGGAGCCCTAGCCTAAAGCCTAGGGGTGCCCTAGCCTGAAGGCTAGGGGAGCCCTAGCCTTAGCCTAGGGGAGCCTAAAGCCTAGGGGTGCCCTAGCCTGAAGGCTAGGGGAGCCCTAGCCTTAGCCTAGGGGAGCCCTAGCCTAAAGCCTAGGGGTGCCCTAGCCTGAAGGCTAGGGGAGCCCTAGCCTTAGCCTAGGGGAGCCTAAAGCCTAGGGGTGCCCTAGCCTGAAGGCTAGGGGAGCCCTAGCCTTAGCCTAGGGGAGCCCTAGCCTAAAGCCTAGGGGTGCCCTAGCCTGAAGGCTAGGGGAGCCCTAGCCTTAGCCTAGGGGAGCCTAAAGCCTAGGGGTGCCCTAGCCTGAAGGCTAGGGGAGCCCTAGCCTTAGCCTAGGGGAGCCCTAGCCTAAAGCCTAGGGGTGCCCTAGCCTGAAGGCTAGGGGAGCCCTAGCCTTAGCCTAGGGGAGCCTAAAGCCTAGGGGTGCCCTAGCCTGAAGGCTAGGGGAGCCCTAGCCTTAGCCTAGGGGAGCCCTAGCCTAAAGCCTAGGGGTGCCCTAACCTGAAGGCTAGGGGAGCCCTAGCCTTAGCCTAGGGGAGCCTAAAGCCTAGGGGTGCCCTAGCCTGAAGGCTAGGGGAGCCCTAGCCTTAGCCTAGGGGAGCCCTAGCCTAAAGCCTAGGGGTGCCCTAGCCTGAAGGCTAGGGGAGCCCTAGCCTTAGCCTAGGGGAGCCTAAAGCCTAGGGGTGCCCTAGCCTGAAGGCTAGGGGAGCCCTAGCCTTAGCCTAGGGGAGCCCTAGCCTAAAGCCTAGGGGTGCCCTAGCCTGAAGGCTAGGGGAGCCCTAGCCTTAGCCTAGGGGAGCCTAAAGCCTAGGGGTGCCCTAGCCTGAAGGCTAGGGGAGCCCTAGCCTTAGCCTAGGGGAGCCCTAGCCTAAAGCCTAGGGGTGCCCTAGCCTGAAGGCTAGGGGAGCCCTAGCCTTAGCCTAGGGGAGCCTAAAGCCTAGGGGTGCCCTAGCCTGAAGGCTAGGGGAGCCATAGCCTTAGCCTAGGGGAGCCCTAGCCTAAAGCCTAGGGGTGCCCTAGCCTGAAGGCTAGGGGAGCCCTAGCCTTAGCCTAGGGGAGCCTAAAGCCTAGGGGTGCCCTAGCCTGAAGGCTAGGGGAGCCCTAGCCTTAGCCTAGGGGAGCCCTAGCCTAAAGCCTAGGGGTGCCCTAGCCTGAAGGCTAGGGGAGCCCTAGCCTTAGCCTAGGGGAGCCTAAAGCCTAGGGGTGCCCTAGCCTGAAGGCTAGGGGAGCCCTAGCCTTAGCCTAGGGGAGCCCTAGCCTAAAGCCTAGGGGTGCCCTAGCCTGAAGGCTAGGGGAGCCCTAGCCTTAGCCTAGGGGAGCCTAAAGCCTAGGGGTGCCCTAGCCTGAAGGCTAGGGGAGCCCTAGCCTTAGCCTAGGGGAGCCCTAGCCTAAAGCCTAGGGGTGCCCTAGCCTGAAGGCTAGGGGAGCCCTAGCCTTAGCCTAGGGGAGCCTAAAGCCTAGGGGTGCCCTAGCCTGAAGGCTAGGGGAGCCCTAGCCTTAGCCTAGGGGAGCCTAAAGCCTAGGGGTGCCCTAGCCTGAAGGCTAGGGGAGCCCTAGCCTTAGCCTAGGGGAGCCCTAGCCTAAAGCCTAGGGGTGCCCTAGCCTGAAGGCTAGGGGAGCCCTAGCCTTAGCCTAGGGGAGCCTAAAGCCTAGGGGTGCCCTAGCCTGAAGGCTAGGGGAGCCCTAGCCTTAGCCTAGGGGAGCCCTAGCCTAAAGCCTAGGGGTGCCCTAGCCTGAAGGCTAGGGGAGCCCTAGCCTTAGCCTAGGGGAGCCTAAAGCCTAGGGGTGCCCTAGCCTGAAGGCTAGGGGAGCCCTAGCCTTAGCCTGGGGGAGCCCTAGCCTAAAGCCTAGGGGTGCCCTAGCCCGAAGGCTAGGGGAGCCCTAGCCTTAGCCTGGGGGAGCCCTAGCCTAAAGCCTAGGGGTGCCCTAGCCCGAAGGCTAGGGGAGCCCTAGCCTTAGCCTGGGGGAGCCCTAGCCTAAAGCCTAGGGGTGCCCTAGCCCGAAGGCTAGGGGAGCCCTAGCCTTAGCCTGGGGGAGCCCTAGCCTAAAGCCTAGGGGTGCCCTAGCCCGAAGGCTAGGGGAGCCCTAGCCTTAGCCTGGGGGAGCCCTAGCCTAAAGCCTAGGGGTGCCCTAGCCCGAAGGCTAGGGGAGCCCTAGCCTTAGCCTGGGGGAGCCCTAGCCTAAAGCCTAGGGGTGCCCTAGCCCGAAGGCTAGGGGAGCCCTAGCCTTAGCCTGGGGGAGCCCTAGCCTAAAGCCTAGGGGTGCCCTAGCCCGAAGGCTAGGGGAGCCCTAGCCTTAGCCTGGGGGAGCCCTAGCCTAAAGCCTAGGGGTGCCCTAGCCCGAAGGCTAGGGGAGCCCTAGCCTTAGCCTGGGGGAGCCCTAGCCTAAAGCCTAGGGGTGCCCTAGCCCGAAGGCTAGGGGAGCCCTAGCCTTAGCCTGGGGGAGCCCTAGCCTAAAGCCTAGGGGTGCCCTAGCCCGAAGGCTAGGGGAGCCCTAGCCTTAGCCTGGGGGAGCCCTAGCCTAAAGCCTAGGGGTGCCCTAGCCCGAAGGCTAGGGGAGCCCTAGCCTTAGCCTGGGGGAGCCCTAGCCTAAAGCCTAGGGGTGCCCTAGCCCGAAGGCTAGGGGAGCCCTAGCCTTAGCCTGGGGGAGCCCTAGCCTAAAGCCTAGGGGTGCCCTAGCCCGAAGGCTAGGGGAGCCCTAGCCTTAGCCTGGGGGAGCCCTAGCCTAAAGCCTAGGGGTGCCCTAGCCCGAAGGCTAGGGGAGCCCTAGCCTTAGCCTGGGGGAGCCCTAGCCTAAAGCCTAGGGGTGCCCTAGCCCGAAGGCTAGGGGAGCCCTAGCCTTAGCCTGGGGGAGCCCTAGCCTAAAGCCTAGGGGTGCCCTAGCCCGAAGGCTAGGGGAGCCCTAGCCTTAGCCTGGGGGAGCCCTAGCCTAAAGCCTAGGGGTGCCCTAGCCCGAAGGCTAGGGGAGCCCTAGCCTTAGCCTGGGGGAGCCCTAGCCTAAAGCCTAGGGGTGCCCTAGCCCGAAGGCTAGGGGAGCCCTAGCCTTAGCCTGGGGGAGCCCTAGCCTAAAGCCTAGGGGTGCCCTAGCCCGAAGGCTAGGGGAGCCCTAGCCTTAGCCTGGGGGAGCCCTAGCCTAAAGCCTAGGGGTGCCCTAGCCCGAAGGCTAGGGGAGCCCTAGCCTTAGCCTGGGGGAGCCCTAGCCTAAAGCCTAGGGGTGCCCTAGCCCGAAGGCTAGGGGAGCCCTAGCCTTAGCCTGGGGGAGCCCTAGCCTAAAGCCTAGGGGTGCCCTAGCCCGAAGGCTAGGGGAGCCCTAGCCTTAGCCTGGGGGAGCCCTAGCCTAAAGCCTAGGGGTGCCCTAGCCCGAAGGCTAGGGGAGCCCTAGCCTTAGCCTGGGGGAGCCCTAGCCTAAAGCCTAGGGGTGCCCTAGCCCGAAGGCTAGGGGAGCCCTAGCCTTAGCCTGGGGGAGCCCTAGCCTAAAGCCTAGGGGTGCCCTAGCCCGAAGGCTAGGGGAGCCCTAGCCTTAGCCTGGGGGAGCCCTAGCCTAAAGCCTAGGGGTGCCCTAGCCCGAAGGCTAGGGGAGCCCTAGCCTTAGCCTGGGGGAGCCCTAGCCTAAAGCCTAGGGGTGCCCTAGCCCGAAGGCTAGGGGAGCCCTAGCCTTAGCCTGGGGGAGCCCTAGCCTAAAGCCTAGGGGTGCCCTAGCCCGAAGGCTAGGGGAGCCCTAGCCTTAGCCTGGGGGAGCCCTAGCCTAAAGCCTAGGGGTGCCCTAGCCCGAAGGCTAGGGGAGCCCTAGCCTTAGCCTGGGGGAGCCCTAGCCTAAAGCCTAGGGGTGCCCTAGCCCGAAGGCTAGGGGAGCCCTAGCCTTAGCCTGGGGGAGCCCTAGCCTAAAGCCTAGGGGTGCCCTAGCCCGAAGGCTAGGGGAGCCCTAGCCTTAGCCTGGGGGAGCCCTAGCCTAAAGCCTAGGGGTGCCCTAGCCCGAAGGCTAGGGGAGCCCTAGCCTTAGCCTGGGGGAGCCCTAGCCTAAAGCCTAGGGGTGCCCTAGCCCGAAGGCTAGGGGAGCCCTAGCCTTAGCCTGGGGGAGCCCTAGCCTAAAGCCTAGGGGTGCCCTAGCCCGAAGGCTAGGGGAGCCCTAGCCTTAGCCTGGGGGAGCCCTAGCCTAAAGCCTAGGGGTGCCCTAGCCCGAAGGCTAGGGGAGCCCTAGCCTTAGCCTGGGGGAGCCCTAGCCTAAAGCCTAGGGGTGCCCTAGCCCGAAGGCTAGGGGAGCCCTAGCCTTAGCCTGGGGGAGCCCTAGCCTAAAGCCTAGGGGTGCCCTAGCCCGAAGGCTAGGGGAGCCCTAGCCTTAGCCTGGGGGAGCCCTAGCCTAAAGCCTAGGGGTGCCCTAGCCCGAAGGCTAGGGGAGCCCTAGCCTTAGCCTGGGGGAGCCCTAGCCTAAAGCCTAGGGGTGCCCTAGCCCGAAGGCTAGGGGAGCCCTAGCCTTAGCCTGGGGGAGCCCTAGCCTAAAGCCTAGGGGTGCCCTAGCCCGAAGGCTAGGGGAGCCCTAGCCTTAGCCTGGGGGAGCCCTAGCCTAAAGCCTAGGGGTGCCCTAGCCCGAAGGCTAGGGGAGCCCTAGCCTTAGCCTGGGGGAGCCCTAGCCTAAAGCCTAGGGGTGCCCTAGCCCGAAGGCTAGGGGAGCCCTAGCCTTAGCCTGGGGGAGCCCTAGCCTAAAGCCTAGGGGTGCCCTAGCCCGAAGGCTAGGGGAGCCCTAGCCTTAGCCTGGGGGAGCCCTAGCCTAAAGCCTAGGGGTGCCCTAGCCCGAAGGCTAGGGGAGCCCTAGCCTTAGCCTGGGGGAGCCCTAGCCTAAAGCCTAGGGGTGCCCTAGCCCGAAGGCTAGGGGAGCCCTAGCCTTAGCCTGGGGGAGCCCTAGCCTAAAGCCTAGGGGTGCCCTAGCCCGAAGGCTAGGGGAGCCCTAGCCTTAGCCTGGGGGAGCCCTAGCCTAAAGCCTAGGGGTGCCCTAGCCCGAAGGCTAGGGGAGCCCTAGCCTTAGCCTGGGGGAGCCCTAGCCTAAAGCCTAGGGGTGCCCTAGCCCGAAGGCTAGGGGAGCCCTAGCCTTAGCCTGGGGGAGCCCTAGCCTAAAGCCTAGGGGTGCCCTAGCCCGAAGGCTAGGGGAGCCCTAGCCTTAGCCTGGGGGAGCCCTAGCCTAAAGCCTAGGGGTGCCCTAGCCCGAAGGCTAGGGGAGCCCTAGCCTTAGCCTGGGGGAGCCCTAGCCTAAAGCCTAGGGGTGCCCTAGCCCGAAGGCTAGGGGAGCCCTAGCCTTAGCCTGGGGGAGCCCTAGCCTAAAGCCTAGGGGTGCCCTAGCCCGAAGGCTAGGGGAGCCCTAGCCTTAGCCTGGGGGAGCCCTAGCCTAAAGCCTAGGGGTGCCCTAGCCCGAAGGCTAGGGGAGCCCTAGCCTTAGCCTGGGGGAGCCCTAGCCTAAAGCCTAGGGGTGCCCTAGCCCGAAGGCTAGGGGAGCCCTAGCCTTAGCCTGGGGGAGCCCTAGCCTAAAGCCTAGGGGTGCCCTAGCCCGAAGGCTAGGGGAGCCCTAGCCTTAGCCTGGGGGAGCCCTAGCCTAAAGCCTAGGGGTGCCCTAGCCCGAAGGCTAGGGGAGCCCTAGCCTTAGCCTGGGGGAGCCCTAGCCTAAAGCCTAGGGGTGCCCTAGCCCGAAGGCTAGGGGAGCCCTAGCCTTAGCCTGGGGGAGCCCTAGCCTAAAGCCTAGGGGTGCCCTAGCCCGAAGGCTAGGGGAGCCCTAGCCTTAGCCTGGGGGAGCCCTAGCCTAAAGCCTAGGGGTGCCCTAGCCCGAAGGCTAGGGGAGCCCTAGCCTTAGCCTGGGGGAGCCCTAGCCTAAAGCCTAGGGGTGCCCTAGCCCGAAGGCTAGGGGAGCCCTAGCCTTAGCCTGGGGGAGCCCTAGCCTAAAGCCTAGGGGTGCCCTAGCCCGAAGGCTAGGGCTAGGGGAGCCCTAGCCTTAGCCTGGGGGAGCCCTAGCCTAAAGCCTAGGGGTGCCCTAGCCCGAAGGCTAGGGGAGCCCTAGCCTTAGCCTGGGGGAGCCCTAGCCTAAAGCCTAGGGGTGCCCTAGCCCGAAGGCTAGGGGAGCCCTAGCCTTAGCCTGGGGGAGCCCTAGCCTAAAGCCTAGGGGTGCCCTAGCCCGAAGGCTAGGGGAGCCCTAGCCTTAGCCTGGGGGAGCCCTAGCCTAAAGCCTAGGGGTGCCCTAGCCCGAAGGCTAGGGGAGCCCTAGCCTTAGCCTGGGGGAGCCCTAGCCTAAAGCCTAGGGGTGCCCTAGCCCGAAGGCTAGGGGAGCCCTAGCCTTAGCCTGGGGGAGCCCTAGCCTAAAGCCTAGGGGTGCCCTAGCCCGAAGGCTAGGGGAGCCCTAGCCTTAGCCTGGGGAGCCCTAGCCTAAAGCCTAGGGTGCCCTAGCCCGAAGGCTAGGGGAGCCCTAGCCTTAGCCTGGGGGAGCCCTAGCCTAAAGCCTAGGGGTGCCCTAGCCCGAAGGCTAGGGGAGCCCTAGCCTTAGCCTGGGGGAGCCCTAGCCTAAAGCCTAGGGGTGCCCTAGCCCGAAGGCTAGGGGAGCCCTAGCCTTAGCCTGGGGGAGCCCTAGCCTAAAGCCTAGGGGTGCCCTAGCCCGAAGGCTAGGGGAGCCCTAGCCTTAGCCTGGGGGAGCCCTAGCCTAAAGCCTAGGGGTGCCCTAGCCCGAAGGCTAGGGGAGCCCTAGCCTTAGCCTGGGGGAGCCCTAGCCTAAAGCCTAGGGGTGCCCTAGCCCGAAGGCTAGGGGAGCCCTAGCCTTAGCCTGGGGGAGCCCTAGCCTAAAGCCTAGGGGTGCCCTAGCCCGAAGGCTAGGGGAGCCCTAGCCTTAGCCTGGGGGAGCCCTAGCCTAAAGCCTAGGGGTGCCCTAGCCCGAAGGCTAGGGGAGCCCTAGCCTTAGCCTGGGGGAGCCCTAGCCTAAAGCCTAGGGGTGCCCTAGCCCGAAGGCTAGGGGAGCCCTAGCCTTAGCCTGGGGGAGCCCTAGCCTAAAGCCTAGGGGTGCCCTAGCCCGAAGGCTAGGGGAGCCCTAGCCTTAGCCTGGGGGAGCCCTAGCCTAAAGCCTAGGGGTGCCCTAGCCCGAAGGCTAGGGGAGCCCTAGCCTTAGCCTGGGGGAGCCCTAGCCTAAAGCCTAGGGGTGCCCTAGCCCGAAGGCTAGGGGAGCCCTAGCCTTAGCCTGGGGGAGCCCTAGCCTAAAGCCTAGGGGTGCCCTAGCCCGAAGGCTAGGGGAGCCCTAGCCTTAGCCTGGGGGAGCCCTAGCCTAAAGCCTAGGGGTGCCCTAGCCCGAAGGCTAGGGGAGCCCTAGCCTTAGCCTGGGGGAGCCCTAGCCTAAAGCCTAGGGGTGCCCTAGCCCGAAGGCTAGGGGAGCCCTAGCCTTAGCCTGGGGGAGCCCTAGCCTAAAGCCTAGGGGTGCCCTAGCCCGAAGGCTAGGGGAGCCCTAGCCTTAGCCTGGGGGAGCCCTAGCCTAAAGCCTAGGGGTGCCCTAGCCCGAAGGCTAGGGGAGCCCTAGCCTTAGCCTGGGGGAGCCCTAGCCTAAAGCCTAGGGGTGCCCTAGCCCGAAGGCTAGGGGAGCCCTAGCCTTAGCCTGGGGGAGCCCTAGCCTAAAGCCTAGGGGTGCCCTAGCCCGAAGGCTAGGGGAGCCCTAGCCTTAGCCTGGGGGAGCCCTAGCCTAAAGCCTAGGGGTGCCCTAGCCCGAAGGCTAGGGGAGCCCTAGCCTTAGCCTGGGGGAGCCCTAGCCTAAAGCCTAGGGGTGCCCTAGCCCGAAGGCTAGGGGAGCCCTAGCCTTAGCCTGGGGGAGCCCTAGCCTAAAGCCTAGGGGTGCCCTAGCCCGAAGGCTAGGGGAGCCCTAGCCTTAGCCTGGGGGAGCCCTAGCCTAAAGCCTAGGGGTGCCCTAGCCCGAAGGCTAGGGGAGCCCTAGCCTTAGCCTGGGGGAGCCCTAGCCTAAAGCCTAGGGGTGCCCTAGCCCGAAGGCTAGGGGAGCCCTAGCCTTAGCCTGGGGGAGCCCTAGCCTAAAGCCTAGGGGTGCCCTAGCCCGAAGGCTAGGGGAGCCCTAGCCTTAGCCTGGGGGAGCCCTAGCCTAAAGCCTAGGGGTGCCCTAGCCCGAAGGCTAGGGGAGCCCTAGCCTTAGCCTGGGGGAGCCCTAGCCTAAAGCCTAGGGGTGCCCTAGCCCGAAGGCTAGGGGAGCCCTAGCCTTAGCCTGGGGGAGCCCTAGCCTAAAGCCTAGGGGTGCCCTAGCCCGAAGGCTAGGGGAGCCCTAGCCTTAGCCTGGGGGAGCCCTAGCCTAAAGCCTAGGGGTGCCCTAGCCCGAAGGCTAGGGGAGCCCTAGCCTTAGCCTGGGGGAGCCCTAGCCTAAAGCCTAGGGGTGCCCTAGCCCGAAGGCTAGGGGAGCCCTAGCCTTAGCCTGGGGGAGCCCTAGCCTAAAGCCTAGGGGTGCCCTAGCCCGAAGGCTAGGGAGCCCTAGCCTTAGCCTGGGGGAGCCCTAGCCTAAAGCCTAGGGGTGCCCTAGCCCGAAGGCTAGGGGAGCCCTAGCCTTAGCCTGGGGGAGCCCTAGCCTAAAGCCTAGGGGTGCCCTAGCCCGAAGGCTAGGGGAGCCCTAGCCTTAGCCTGGGGGAGCCCTAGCCTAAAGCCTAGGGGTGCCCTAGCCCGAAGGCTAGGGGAGCCCTAGCCTTAGCCTGGGGGAGCCCTAGCCTAAAGCCTAGGGGTGCCCTAGCCCGAAGGCTAGGGGAGCCCTAGCCTTAGCCTGGGGGAGCCCTAGCCTAAAGCCTAGGGGTGCCCTAGCCCGAAGGCTAGGGGAGCCCTAGCCTTAGCCTGGGGGAGCCCTAGCCTAAAGCCTAGGGGTGCCCTAGCCCGAAGGCTAGGGGAGCCCTAGCCTTAGCCTGGGGGAGCCCTAGCCTAAAGCCTAGGGGTGCCCTAGCCCGAAGGCTAGGGGAGCCCTAGCCTTAGCCTGGGGGAGCCCTAGCCTAAAGCCTAGGGGTGCCCTAGCCCGAAGGCTAGGGGAGCCCTAGCCTTAGCCTGGGGGAGCCCTAGCCTAAAGCCTAGGGGTGCCCTAGCCCGAAGGCTAGGGGAGCCCTAGCCTTAGCCTGGGGGAGCCCTAGCCTAAAGCCTAGGGGTGCCCTAGCCCGAAGGCTAGGGGAGCCCTAGCCTTAGCCTGGGGGAGCCCTAGCCTAAAGCCTAGGGGTGCCCTAGCCCGAAGGCTAGGGGAGCCCTAGCCTTAGCCTGGGGGAGCCCTAGCCTAAAGCCTAGGGGTGCCCTAGCCCGAAGGCTAGGGGAGCCCTAGCCTTAGCCTGGGGGAGCCCTAGCCTAAAGCCTAGGGGTGCCCTAGCCCGAAGGCTAGGGGAGCCCTAGCCTTAGCCTGGGGGAGCCCTAGCCTAAAGCCTAGGGGTGCCCTAGCCCGAAGGCTAGGGGAGCCCTAGCCTTAGCCTGGGGGAGCCCTAGCCTAAAGCCTAGGGGTGCCCTAGCCCGAAGGCTAGGGGAGCCCTAGCCTTAGCCTGGGGGAGCCCTAGCCTAAAGCCTAGGGGTGCCCTAGCCCGAAGGCTAGGGGAGCCCTAGCCTTAGCCTGGGGGAGCCCTAGCCTAAAGCCTAGGGGTGCCCTAGCCCGAAGGCTAGGGGAGCCCTAGCCTTAGCCTGGGGGAGCCCTAGCCTAAAGCCTAGGGGTGCCCTAGCCCGAAGGCTAGGGGAGCCCTAGCCTTAGCCTGGGGGAGCCCTAGCCTAAAGCCTAGGGGTGCCCTAGCCCGAAGGCTAGGGGAGCCCTAGCCTTAGCCTGGGGGAGCCCTAGCCTAAAGCCTAGGGGTGCCCTAGCCCGAAGGCTAGGGGAGCCCTAGCCTTAGCCTGGGGGAGCCCTAGCCTAAAGCCTAGGGGTGCCCTAGCCCGAAGGCTAGGGGAGCCCTAGCCTTAGCCTGGGGGAGCCCTAGCCTAAAGCCTAGGGGTGCCCTAGCCCGAAGGCTAGGGGAGCCCTAGCCTTAGCCTGGGGGAGCCCTAGCCTAAAGCCTAGGGGTGCCCTAGCCCGAAGGCTAGGGGAGCCCTAGCCTTAGCCTGGGGGAGCCCTAGCCTAAAGCCTAGGGGTGCCCTAGCCCGAAGGCTAGGGGAGCCCTAGCCTTAGCCTGGGGGAGCCCTAGCCTAAAGCCTAGGGGTGCCCTAGCCCGAAGGCTAGGGGAGCCCTAGCCTTAGCCTGGGGGAGCCCTAGCCTAAAGCCTAGGGGTGCCCTAGCCCGAAGGCTAGGGGAGCCCTAGCCTTAGCCTGGGGAGCCCTAGCCTAAAGCCTAGGGGTGCCCGAGCCCGAAGGCTAGGGGAGCCCTAGCCTTAGCCTGGGGGAGCCCTAGCCTAAAGCCTAGGGGTGCCCGAGCCCGAAGGCTAGGGGAGCCCTAGCCTTAGCCTGGGGGAGCCCTAGCCTAAAGCCTAGGGTGCCCGAGCCCGAAGGCTAGGGGAGCCCTAGCCTTAGCCTGGGGGAGCCCTAGCCTAAAGCCTAGGGGTGCCCGAGCCCGAAGGCTAGGGGAGCCCTAGCCTTAGCCTGGGGGAGCCCTAGCCTAAAGCCTAGGGGTGCCCGAGCCCGAAGGCTAGGGGAGCCCTAGCCTTAGCCTGGGGGAGCCCTAGCCTAAAGCCTAGGGGTGCCCGAGCCCCGAAGGCTAGGGGAGCCCTAGCCTTAGCCTGGGGGAGCCCTAGCCTAAAGCCTAGGGGTGCCCGAGCCCGAAGGCTAGGGGAGCCCTAGCCTTAGCCTGGGGGAGCCCTAGCCTAAAGCCTAGGGGTGCCCGAGCCCGAAGGCTAGGGGAGCCCTAGCCTTAGCCTGGGGGAGCCCTAGCCTAAAGCCTAGGGGTGCCCGAGCCCGAAGGCTAGGGGAGCCCTAGCCTTAGCCTGGGGGAGCCCTAGCCTAAAGCCTAGGGGTGCCCGAGCCCGAAGGCTAGGGGAGCCCTAGCCTTAGCCTGGGGGAGCCCTAGCCTAAAGCCTAGGGGTGCCCGAGCCCGAAGGCTAGGGGAGCCCTAGCCTTAGCCTGGGGGAGCCCTAGCCTAAAGCCTAGGGGTGCCCGAGCCCGAAGGCTAGGGGAGCCCTAGCCTTAGCCTGGGGGAGCCCTAGCCTAAAGCCTAGGGGTGCCCGAGCCCGAAGGCTAGGGGAGCCCTAGCCTTAGCCTGGGGGAGCCCTAGCCTAAAGCCTAGGGGTGCCCGAGCCCGAAGGCTAGGGGAGCCCTAGCCTTAGCCTGGGGGAGCCCTAGCCTAAAGCCTAGGGGTGCCCGAGCCCGAAGGCTAGGGGAGCCCTAGCCTTAGCCTGGGGGAGCCCTAGCCTAAAGCCTAGGGGTGCCCGAGCCCGAAGGCTAGGGGAGCCCTAGCCTTAGCCTGGGGGAGCCCTAGCCTAAAGCCTAGGGGTGCCCGAGCCCGAAGGCTAGGGGAGCCCTAGCCTTAGCCTGGGGGAGCCCTAGCCTAAAGCCTAGGGGTGCCCGAGCCCGAAGGCTAGGGGGAGCCCTAGCCTTAGCCTGGGGGAGCCCTAGCCTAAAGCCTAGGGGTGCCCGAGCCCGAAGGCTAGGGGAGCCCTAGCCTTAGCCTGGGGGAGCCCTAGCCTAAAGCCTAGGGGTGCCCGAGCCCGAAGGCTAGGGGAGCCCTAGCCTTAGCCTGGGGGAGCCCTAGCCTAAAGCCTAGGGGTGCCCGAGCCCGAAGGCTAGGGGAGCCCTAGCCTTAGCCTGGGGGAGCCCTAGCCTAAAGCCTAGGGGTGCCCGAGCCCGAAGGCTAGGGGAGCCCTAGCCTTAGCCTGGGGGAGCCCTAGCCTAAAGCCTAGGGGTGCCCGAGCCCGAAGGCTAGGGGAGCCCTAGCCTTAGCCTGGGGGAGCCCTAGCCTAAAGCCTAGGGGTGCCCGAGCCCGAAGGCTAGGGGAGCCCTAGCCTTAGCCTGGGGGAGCCCTAGCCTAAAGCCTAGGGGTGCCCGAGCCCGAAGGCTAGGGGAGCCCTAGCCTTAGCCTGGGGGAGCCCTAGCCTAAAGCCTAGGGGTGCCCGAGCCCGAAGGCTAGGGGAGCCCTAGCCTTAGCCTGGGGGAGCCCTAGCCTAAAGCCTAGGGGTGCCCGAGCCCGAAGGCTAGGGGAGCCCTAGCCTTAGCCTGGGGGAGCCCTAGCCTAAAGCCTAGGGGTGCCCGAGCCCGAAGGCTAGGGGAGCCCTAGCCTTAGCCTGGGGGAGCCCTAGCCTAAAGCCTAGGGGTGCCCGAGCCCGAAGGCTAGGGGAGCCCTAGCCTTAGCCTGGGGGAGCCCTAGCCTAAAGCCTAGGGGTGCCCGAGCCCGAAGGCTAGGGGAGCCCTAGCCTTAGCCTGGGGGAGCCCTAGCCTAAAGCCTAGGGGTGCCCGAGCCCGAAGGCTAGGGGAGCCCTAGCCTTAGCCTGGGGGAGCCCTAGCCTAAAGCCTAGGGGTGCCCTAGCCCGAAGGCTAGGGGAGCCCTAGCCTTAGCCTGGGGGAGCCCAAAGCCTAGGGGTGCCCTAGCCCGAAGGCTAGGGGAGCCCTAGCCTTAGCCTAGGGGAGCCCTAGCCTAAAGCCTAGGGGTGCCCTAGCCCGAAGGCTAGGGGAGCCCTAGCCTTAGCCTAGGGGAGCCCAAAGCCTAGGGGTGCCCTAGCCTGAAGGCTAGGGGAGCCCTAGCCTTAGCCTAGGGGAGCCCTAGCCTAAAGCCTAGGGGTGCCCTAGCCCGAAGGCTAGGGGAGCCCTAGCCTTAGCCTAGGGGAGCCCAAAGCCTAGGGGTGCCCTAGCCTGAAGGCTAGGGGAGCCCTAGCCTTAGCCTAGGGGAGCCCTAGCCTAAAGCCTAGGGGTGCCCTAGCCTGAAGGCTAGGGGAGCCCTAGCCTTAGCCTAGGGGAGCCCAAAGCCTAGGGGTGCCCTAGCCTGAAGGCTAGGGGAGCCCTAGCCTTAGCCTAGGGGAGCCCTAGCCTAAAGCCTAGGGGTGCCCTAGCCTGAAGGCTAGGGGAGCCCTAGCCTTAGCCTAGGGGAGCCCAAAGCCTAGGGGTGCCCTAGCCTGAAGGCTAGGGGAGCCCTAGCCTTAGCCTAGGGGAGCCCAAAGCCTAGGGGTGCCCTAGCCTGAAGGCTAGGGGAGCCCTAGCCTTAGCCTAGGGGAGCCCAAAGCCTAGGGGTGCCCTAGCCTGAAGTCTAGGGGAGCCCTAGCCTTAGCCTAGGGGAGCCCTAGCCTAAAGCCTAGGGGTGCCCTAGCCTGAAGGCTAGGGGAGCCCTAGCCTTAGCCTAGGGGAGCCCTAGCCTAAAGCCTAGGGGTGCCCTAGCCTGAAGGCTAGGGGAGCCCTAGCCTTAGCCTAGGGGAGCCCTAGCCTAAAGCCTAGGGGTGCCCTAGCCTGAAGGCTAGGGGAGCCCTAGCCTTAGCCTAGGGGAGCCCTAGCCTAAAGCCTAGGGGTGCCCTAGCCTGAAGGCTAGGGGAGCCCTAGCCTTAGCCTAGGGGAGCCCTAGCCTAAAGCCTAGGGGTGCCCTAGCCTGAAGGCTAGGGGAGCCCTAGCCTTAGCCTAGGGGAGCCCTAGCCTAAAGCCTAGGGGTGCCCTAGCCTGAAGGCTAGGGGAGCCCTAGCCTTAGCCTAGGGGAGCCCTAGCCTAAAGCCTAGGGGTGCCCTAGCCTGAAGGCTAGGGGAGCCCTAGCCTTAGCCTAGGGGAGCCCATAAAGCCTAGGGGTGCCCTAGCCTGAAGGCTAGGGGAGCCCTAGCCTTAGCCTAGGGGAGCCCAAAGCCTAGGGGTGCCCTAGCCTGAAGGCTAGGGGAGCCCTAGCCTTAGCCTAGGGGAGCCCAAAGCCTAGGGGTGCCCTAGCCTGAAGGCTAGGGGAGCCCTAGCCTTAGCCTAGGGGAGCCCAAAGCCTAGGGGTGCCCTAGCCTGAAGGCTAGGGGAGCCCTAGCCTTAGCCTAGGGGAGCCCTAGCCTAAAGCCTAGGGGTGCCCTAGCCTGAAGGCTAGGGGAGCCCTAGCCTTAGCCTAGGGGAGCCCTAGCCTAAAGCCTAGGGGTGCCCTAGCCTGAAGGCTAGGGGAGCCCTAGCCTTAGCCTAGGGGAGCCCTAGCCTAAAGCCTAGGGGTGCCCTAGCCTGAAGGCTAGGGGAGCCCTAGCCTTAGCCTAGGGGAGCCCTAGCCTAAAGCCTAGGGGTGCCCTAGCCTGAAGGCTAGGGGAGCCCTAGCCTTAGCCTAGGGGAGCCCTAGCCTAAAGCCTAGGGGTGCCCTAGCCTGAAGGCTAGGGGAGCCCTAGCCTTAGCCTAGGGGAGCCCTAGCCTAAAGCCTAGGGGTGCCCTAGCCTGAAGGCTAGGGGAGCCCTAGCCTTAGCCTAGGGGAGCCCTAGCCTAAAGCCTAGGGGTGCCCTAGCCTGAAGGCTAGGGGAGCCCTAGCCTTAGCCTAGGGGAGCCCTAGCCTAAAGCCTAGGGGTGCCCTAGCCTGAAGGCTAGGGGAGCCCTAGCCTTAGCCTAGGGGAGCCCTAGCCTAAAGCCTAGGGGTGCCCTAGCCTGAAGGCTAGGGGAGCCCTAGCCTTAGCCTAGGGGAGCCCTAGCCTAAAGCCTAGGGGTGCCCTAGCCTGAAGGCTAGGGGAGCCCTAGCCTTAGCCTAGGGGAGCCCTAGCCTAAAGCCTAGGGGTGCCCTAGCCTGAAGGCTAGGGGAGCCCTAGCCTTAGCCTAGGGGAGCCCTAGCCTAAAGCCTAGGGGTGCCCTAGCCTGAAGGCTAGGGGAGCCCTAGCCTTAGCCTAGGGGAGCCCTAGCCTAAAGCCTAGGGGTGCCCTAGCCTGAAGGCTAGGGGAGCCCTAGCCTTAGCCTAGGGGAGCCCTAGCCTAAAGCCTAGGGGTGCCCTAGCCTGAAGGCTAGGGGAGCCCTAGCCTTAGCCTAGGGGAGCCCTAGCCTAAAGCCTAGGGGTGCCCTAGCCTGAAGGCTAGGGGAGCCCTAGCCTTAGCCTAGGGGAGCCCTAGCCTAAAGCCTAGGGGTGCCCTAGCCTGAAGGCTAGGGGAGCCCTAGCCTTAGCCTAGGGGAGCCCTAGCCTAAAGCCTAGGGGTGCCCTAGCCTGAAGGCTAGGGGAGCCCTAGCCTTAGCCTAGGGGAGCCCTAGCCTAAAGCCTAGGGGTGCCCTAGCCTGAAGGCTAGGGGAGCCCTAGCCTTAGCCTAGGGGAGCCCTAGCCTAAAGCCTAGGGGTGCCCTAGCCTGAAGGCTAGGGGAGCCCTAGCCTTAGCCTAGGGGAGCCCTAGCCTAAAGCCTAGGGGTGCCCTAGCCTGAAGGCTAGGGGAGCCCTAGCCTTAGCCTAGGGGAGCCCTAGCCTAAAGCCTAGGGGTGCCCTAGCCTGAAGGCTAGGGGAGCCCTAGCCTTAGCCTAGGGGAGCCCTAGCCTAAAGCCTAGGGGTGCCCTAGCCTGAAGGCTAGGGGAGCCCTAGCCTTAGCCTGGGGGAGCCCTAGCCTAAAGCCTAGGGGTGCCCTAGCCTGAAGGCTAGGGGAGCCCTAGCCTTAGCCTGGGGGAGCCCTAGCCTAAAGCCTAGGGGTGCCCTAGCCTGAAGGCTAGGGGAGCCCTAGCCTTAGCCTGGGGGAGCCCTAGCCTAAAGCCTAGGGGTGCCCTAGCCTGAAGGCTAGGGGAGCCCTAGCCTTAGCCTGGGGGAGCCCTAGCCTAAAGCCTAGGGGTGCCCTAGCCTGAAGGCTAGGGGAGCCCTAGCCTTAGCCTGGGGGAGCCCTAGCCTAAAGCCTAGGGGTGCCCTAGCCCGAAGGCTAGGGGAGCCCTAGCCTTAGCCTGGGGGAGCCCTAGCCTAAAGCCTAGGGGTGCCCTAGCCCGAAGGCTAGGGGAGCCCTAGCCTTAGCCTGGGGGAGCCCTAGCCTAAAGCCTAGGGGTGCCCTAGCCCGAAGGCTAGGGGAGCCCTAGCCTTAGCCTGGGGGAGCCCTAGCCTAAAGCCTAGGGGTGCCCTAGCCCGAAGGCTAGGGGAGCCCTAGCCTTAGCCTGGGGGAGCCCTAGCCTAAAGCCTAGGGGTGCCCGAGCCCGAAGGCTAGGGGAGCCCTAGCCTTAGCCTGGGGGAGCCCTAGCCTAAAGCCTAGGGGTGCCCGAGCCCGAAGGCTAGGGGAGCCCTAGCCTTAGCCTGGGGGAGCCCTAGCCTAAAGCCTAGGGGTGCCCGAGCCCGAAGGCTAGGGGAGCCCTAGCCTTAGCCTGGGGGAGCCCTAGCCTAAAGCCTAGGGGTGCCCGAGCCCGAAGGCTAGGGGAGCCCTAGCCTTAGCCTGGGGGAGCCCTAGCCTAAAGCCTAGGGGTGCCCGAGCCCGAAGGCTAGGGGAGCCCTAGCCTTAGCCTGGGGGAGCCCTAGCCTAAAGCCTAGGGGTGCCCGAGCCCGAAGGCTAGGGGAGCCCTAGCCTTAGCCTGGGGGAGCCCTAGCCTAAAGCCTAGGGGTGCCCGAGCCCGAAGGCTAGGGGAGCCCTAGCCTTAGCCTGGGGGAGCCCTAGCCTAAAGCCTAGGGGTGCCCGAGCCCGAAGGCTAGGGGAGCCCTAGCCTTAGCCTGGGGGAGCCCTAGCCTAAAGCCTAGGGGTGCCCGAGCCCGAAGGCTAGGGGAGCCCTAGCCTTAGCCTGGGGGAGCCCTAGCCTAAAGCCTAGGGGTGCCCGAGCCCGAAGGCTAGGGGAGCCCTAGCCTTAGCCTGGGGGAGCCCTAGCCTAAAGCCTAGGGGTGCCCGAGCCCGAAGGCTAGGGGAGCCCTAGCCTTAGCCTGGGGGAGCCCTAGCCTAAAGCCTAGGGGTGCCCGAGCCCGAAGGCTAGGGGAGCCCTAGCCTTAGCCTGGGGGAGCCCTAGCCTAAAGCCTAGGGGTGCCCGAGCCCGAAGGCTAGGGGAGCCCTAGCCTTAGCCTGGGGGAGCCCTAGCCTAAAGCCTAGGGGTGCCCGAGCCCGAAGGCTAGGGGAGCCCTAGCCTTAGCCTGGGGGAGCCCTAGCCTAAAGCCTAGGGGTGCCCGAGCCCGAAGGCTAGGGGAGCCCTAGCCTTAGCCTGGGGGAGCCCTAGCCTAAAGCCTAGGGGTGCCCGAGCCCGAAGGCTAGGGGAGCCCTAGCCTTAGCCTGGGGGAGCCCTAGCCTAAAGCCTAGGGGTGCCCGAGCCCGAAGGCTAGGGGAGCCCTAGCCTTAGCCTGGGGGAGCCCTAGCCTAAAGCCTAGGGGTGCCCGAGCCCGAAGGCTAGGGGAGCCCTAGCCTTAGCCTGGGGGAGCCCTAGCCTAAAGCCTAGGGGTGCCCGAGCCCGAAGGCTAGGGGAGCCCTAGCCTTAGCCTGGGGGAGCCCTAGCCTAAAGCCTAGGGGTGCCCGAGCCCGAAGGCTAGGGGAGCCCTAGCCTTAGCCTGGGGGAGCCCTAGCCTAAAGCCTAGGGGTGCCCGAGCCCGAAGGCTAGGGGAGCCCTAGCCTTAGCCTGGGGGAGCCCTAGCCTAAAGCCTAGGGGTGCCCGAGCCCGAAGGCTAGGGGAGCCCTAGCCTTAGCCTGGGGGAGCCCTAGCCTAAAGCCTAGGGGTGCCCGAGCCCGAAGGCTAGGGGAGCCCTAGCCTTAGCCTGGGGGAGCCCTAGCCTAAAGCCTAGGGGTGCCCGAGCCCGAAGGCTAGGGGAGCCCTAGCCTTAGCCTGGGGGAGCCCTAGCCTAAAGCCTAGGGGTGCCCGAGCCCGAAGGCTAGGGGAGCCCTAGCCTTAGCCTGGGGGAGCCCTAGCCTAAAGCCTAGGGGTGCCCGAGCCCGAAGGCTAGGGGAGCCCTAGCCTTAGCCTGGGGGAGCCCTAGCCTAAAGCCTAGGGGTGCCCGAGCCCGAAGGCTAGGGGAGCCCTAGCCTTAGCCTGGGGGAGCCCTAGCCTAAAGCCTAGGGGTGCCCGAGCCCGAAGGCTAGGGGAGCCCTAGCCTTAGCCTGGGGGAGCCCTAGCCTAAAGCCTAGGGGTGCCCGAGCCCGAAGGCTAGGGGAGCCCTAGCCTTAGCCTGGGGGAGCCCTAGCCTAAAGCCTAGGGGTGCCCGAGCCCGAAGGCTAGGGGAGCCCTAGCCTTAGCCTGGGGGAGCCCTAGCCTAAAGCCTAGGGGTGCCCGAGCCCGAAGGCTAGGGGAGCCCTAGCCTTAGCCTGGGGGAGCCCTAGCCTAAAGCCTAGGGGTGCCCTAGCCCGAAGGCTAGGGGAGCCCTAGCCTTAGCCTGGGGGAGCCCAAAGCCTAGGGGTGCCCTAGCCCGAAGGCTAGGGGAGCCCTAGCCTTAGCCTAGGGGAGCCCTAGCCTAAAGCCTAGGGGTGCCCTAGCCCGAAGGCTAGGGGAGCCCTAGCCTTAGCCTAGGGGAGCCCAAAGCCTAGGGGTGCCCTAGCCTGAAGGCTAGGGGAGCCCTAGCCTTAGCCTAGGGGAGCCCTAGCCTAAAGCCTAGGGGTGCCCTAGCCCGAAGGCTAGGGGAGCCCTAGCCTTAGCCTAGGGGAGCCCAAAGCCTAGGGGTGCCCTAGCCTGAAGGCTAGGGGAGCCCTAGCCTTAGCCTAGGGGAGCCCTAGCCTAAAGCCTAGGGGTGCCCTAGCCCGAAGGCTAGGGGAGCCCTAGCCTTAGCCTAGGGGAGCCCAAAGCCTAGGGGTGCCCTAGCCTGAAGGCTAGGGGAGCCCTAGCCTTAGCCTAGGGGAGCCCTAGCCTAAAGCCTAGGGGTGCCCTAGCCTGAAGGCTAGGGGAGCCCTAGCCTTAGCCTAGGGGAGCCCAAAGCCTAGGGGTGCCCTAGCCTGAAGGCTAGGGGAGCCCTAGCCTTAGCCTAGGGGAGCCCAAAGCCTAGGGGTGCCCTAGCCTGAAGGCTAGGGGAGCCCTAGCCTTAGCCTAGGGGAGCCCAAAGCCTAGGGGTGCCCTAGCCTGAAGTCTAGGGGAGCCCTAGCCTTAGCCTAGGGGAGCCCTAGCCTAAAGCCTAGGGGTGCCCTAGCCTGAAGGCTAGGGGAGCCCTAGCCTTAGCCTAGGGGAGCCCTAGCCTAAAGCCTAGGGGTGCCCTAGCCTGAAGGCTAGGGGAGCCCTAGCCTTAGCCTAGGGGAGCCCTAGCCTAAAGCCTAGGGGTGCCCTAGCCTGAAGGCTAGGGGAGCCCTAGCCTTAGCCTAGGGGAGCCCTAGCCTAAAGCCTAGGGGTGCCCTAGCCTGAAGGCTAGGGGAGCCCTAGCCTTAGCCTAGGGGAGCCCTAGCCTAAAGCCTAGGGGTGCCCTAGCCTGAAGGCTAGGGGAGCCCTAGCCTTAGCCTAGGGGAGCCCTAGCCTAAAGCCTAGGGGTGCCCTAGCCTGAAGGCTAGGGGAGCCCTAGCCTTAGCCTAGGGGAGCCCTAGCCTAAAGCCTAGGGGTGCCCTAGCCTGAAGGCTAGGGGAGCCCTAGCCTTAGCCTAGGGGAGCCCTAGCCTAAAGCCTAGGGGTGCCCTAGCCTGAAGGCTAGGGGAGCCCTAGCCTTAGCCTAGGGGAGCCCTAGCCTAAAGCCTAGGGGTGCCCTAGCCTGAAGGCTAGGGGAGCCCTAGCCTTAGCCTAGGGGAGCCCTAGCCTAAAGCCTAGGGGTGCCCTAGCCTGAAGGCTAGGGGAGCCCTAGCCTTAGCCTAGGGGAGCCCTAGCCTAAAGCCTAGGGGTGCCCTAGCCTGAAGGCTAGGGGAGCCCTAGCCTTAGCCTAGGGGAGCCCAAAGCCTAGGGGTGCCCTAGCCTGAAGGCTAGGGGAGCCCTAGCCTTAGCCTAGGGGAGCCCTAGCCTAAAGCCTAGGGGTGCCCTAGCCTGAAGGCTAGGGGAGCCCTAGCCTTAGCCTAGGGGAGCCCTAGCCTAAAGCCTAGGGGTGCCCTAGCCTGAAGGCTAGGGGAGCCCTAGCCTTAGCCTAGGGGAGCCCTAGCCTAAAGCCTAGGGGTGCCCTAGCCTGAAGGCTAGGGGAGCCCTAGCCTTAGCCTAGGGGAGCCCTAGCCTAAAGCCTAGGGGTGCCCTAGCCTGAAGGCTAGGGGAGCCCTAGCCTTAGCCTAGGGGAGCCCTAGCCTAAAGCCTAGGGGTGCCCTAGCCTGAAGGCTAGGGGAGCCCTAGCCTTAGCCTAGGGGAGCCCTAGCCTAAAGCCTAGGGGTGCCCTAGCCTGAAGGCTAGGGGAGCCCTAGCCTTAGCCTAGGGGAGCCCTAGCCTAAAGCCTAGGGGTGCCCTAGCCTGAAGGCTAGGGGAGCCCTAGCCTTAGCCTAGGGGAGCCCTAGCCTAAAGCCTAGGGGTGCCCTAGCCTGAAGGCTAGGGGAGCCCTAGCCTTAGCCTAGGGGAGCCCTAGCCTAAAGCCTAGGGGTGCCCTAGCCTGAAGGCTAGGGGAGCCCTAGCCTTAGCCTAGGGGAGCCCTAGCCTAAAGCCTAGGGGTGCCCTAGCCTGAAGGCTAGGGGAGCCCTAGCCTTAGCCTAGGGGAGCCCTAGCCTAAAGCCTAGGGGTGCCCTAGCCTGAAGGCTAGGGGAGCCCTAGCCTTAGCCTAGGGGAGCCCTAGCCTAAAGCCTAGGGGTGCCCTAGCCTGAAGGCTAGGGGAGCCCTAGCCTTAGCCTAGGGGAGCCCTAGCCTAAAGCCTAGGGGTGCCCTAGCCTGAAGGCTAGGGGAGCCCTAGCCTTAGCCTAGGGGAGCCCTAGCCTAAAGCCTAGGGGTGCCCTAGCCTGAAGGCTAGGGGAGCCCTAGCCTTAGCCTAGGGGAGCCCTAGCCTAAAGCCTAGGGGTGCCCTAGCCTGAAGGCTAGGGGAGCCCTAGCCTTAGCCTAGGGGAGCCCTAGCCGAAAGCCTAGGGGTGCCCTAGCCTGAAGGCTAGGGGAGCCCTAGCCTTAGCCTAGGGGAGCCCTAGCCGAAAGCCTAGGGGTGCCCTAGCCTGAAGGCTAGGGGAGCCCTAGCCTTAGCCTAGGGGAGCCCTAGCCGAAAGCCTAGGGGTGCCCTAGCCTGAAGGCTAGGGGAGCCCTAGCCTTAGCCTAGGGGAGCCCTAGCCGAAAGCCTAGGGGTGCCCTAGCCTGAAGGCTAGGGGAGCCCTAGCCTTAGCCTAGGGGAGCCCTAGCCGAAAGCCTAGGGGTGCCCTAGCCTGAAGGCTAGGGGAGCCCTAGCCTTAGCCTAGGGGAGCCCTAGCCGAAAGCCTAGGGGTGCCCTAGCCTGAAGGCTAGGGGAGCCCTAGCCTTAGCCTAGGGGAGCCCTAGCCGAAAGCCTAGGGGTGCCCTAGCCTGAAGGCTAGGGGAGCCCTAGCCTTAGCCTAGGGGAGCCCTAGCCGAAAGCCTAGGGGTGCCCTAGCCTGAAGGCTAGGGGAGCCCTAGCCTTAGCCTAGGGAGCCCTAGCCGAAAGCCTAGGGGTGCCCTAGCCTGAAGGCTAGGGGAGCCCTAGCCTTAGCCTAGGGGAGCCCTAGCCGAAAGCCTAGGGGTGCCCTAGCCTGAAGGCTAGGGGAGCCCTAGCCTTAGCCTAGGGGAGCCCTAGCCGAAAGCCTAGGGGTGCCCTAGCCTGAAGGCTAGGGGAGCCCTAGCCTTAGCCTAGGGGAGCCCTAGCCGAAAGCCTAGGGGTGCCCTAGCCTGAAGGCTAGGGGAGCCCTAGCCTTAGCCTAGGGGAGCCCTAGCCGAAAGCCTAGGGGTGCCCTAGCCTGAAGGCTAGGGGAGCCCTAGCCTTAGCCTAGGGGAGCCCTAGCCGAAAGCCTAGGGGTGCCCTAGCCTGAAGGCTAGGGGAGCCCTAGCCTTAGCCTAGGGGAGCCCTAGCCTAAAGCCTAGGGGTGCCCTAGCCTGAAGGCTAGGGGAGCCCTAGCCTTAGCCTAGGGGAGCCCTAGCCTAAAGCCTAGGGGTGCCCTAGCCTGAAGGCTAGGGGAGCCCTAGCCTTAGCCTAGGGGAGCCCTAGCCTAAAGCCTAGGGGTGCCCTAGCCTGAAGGCTAGGGGAGCCCTAGCCTTAGCCTAGGGGAGCCCTAGCCTAAAGCCTAGGGGTGCCCTAGCCTGAAGGCTAGGGGAGCCCTAGCCTTAGCCTAGGGGAGCCCTAGCCTAAAGCCTAGGGGTGCCCTAGCCTGAAGGCTAGGGGAGCCCTAGCCTTAGCCTAGGGGAGCCCTAGCCTAAAGCCTAGGGGTGCCCTAGCCTGAAGGCTAGGGGAGCCCTAGCCTTAGCCTAGGGGAGCCCTAGCCTAAAGCCTAGGGGTGCCCTAGCCTGAAGGCTAGGGGAGCCCTAGCCTTAGCCTAGGGGAGCCCTAGCCTAAAGCCTAGGGGTGCCCTAGCCTGAAGGCTAGGGGAGCCCTAGCCTTAGCCTAGGGGAGCCCTAGCCTAAAGCCTAGGGGTGCCCTAGCCTGAAGGCTAGGGGAGCCCTAGCCTTAGCCTAGGGGAGCCCTAGCCTAAAGCCTAGGGGTGCCCTAGCCTGAAGGCTAGGGGAGCCCTAGCCTTAGCCTAGGGGAGCCCTAGCCTAAAGCCTAGGGGTGCCCTAGCCTGAAGGCTAGGGGAGCCCTAGCCTTAGCCTAGGGGAGCCCTAGCCTAAAGCCTAGGGGTGCCCTAGCCTGAAGGCTAGGGGAGCCCTAGCCTTAGCCTAGGGGAGCCCTAGCCTAAAGCCTAGGGGTGCCCTAGCCTGAAGGCTAGGGGAGCCCTAGCCTTAGCCTAGGGGAGCCCTAGCCTAAAGCCTAGGGGTGCCCTAGCCTGAAGGCTAGGGGAGCCCTAGCCTTAGCCTAGGGGAGCCCTAGCCTAAAGCCTAGGGGTGCCCTAGCCTGAAGGCTAGGGGAGCCCTAGCCTTAGCCTAGGGGAGCCCTAGCCTAAAGCCTAGGGGTGCCCTAGCCTGAAGGCTAGGGGAGCCCTAGCCTTAGCCTAGGGGAGCCCTAGCCTAAAGCCTAGGGGTGCCCTAGCCTGAAGGCTAGGGGAGCCCTAGCCTTAGCCTAGGGGAGCCCTAGCCTAAAGCCTAGGGGTGCCCTAGCCTGAAGGCTAGGGGAGCCCTAGCCTTAGCCTAGGGGAGCCCAAAGCCTAGGGGTGCCCTAGCCTGAAGGCTAGGGGAGCCCTAGCCTTAGCCTAGGGGAGCCCTAGCCTAAAGCCTAGGGGAGCCCTAGCCTGAAGGCTAGGGGAGCCCTAGCCTTAGCCTAGGGGAGCCCTAGCCTAAAGCCTAGGGGAGCCCTAGCCTGAAGGCTAGGGGAGCCCTAGCCTTAGCCTAGGGGAGCCCTAGCCTAAAGCCTAGGGGAGCCCTAGCCTGAAGGCTAGGGGAGCCCTAGCCTTAGCCTAGGGGAGCCCTAGCCTAAAGCCTAGGGGAGCCCTAGCCTGAAGGCTAGGGGAGCCCTAGCCTTAGCCTAGGGGAGCCCTAGCCTAAAGCCTAGGGGAGCCCTAGCCTGAAGGCTAGGGGAGCCCTAGCCTTAGCCTAGGGGAGCCCTAGCCTAAAGCCTAGGGGAGCCCTAGCCTGAAGGCTAGGGGAGCCCTAGCCTTAGCCTAGGGGAGCCCTAGCCTAAAGCCTAGGGGAGCCCTAGCCTGAAGGCTAGGGGAGCCCTAGCCTTAGCCTAGGGGAGCCCTAGCCTAAAGCCTAGGGGAGCCCTAGCCTGAAGGCTAGGGGAGCCCTAGCCTTAGCCTAGGGGAGCCCTAGCCTAAAGCCTAGGGGAGCCCTAGCCTGAAGGCTAGGGGAGCCCTAGCCTTAGCCTAGGGGAGCCCTAGCCTAAAGCCTAGGGGAGCCCCAGCCTGAAGGCTAGGGGAGCCCTAGCCTTAGCCTAGGGGAGCCCTAGCCTAAAGCCTAGGGGAGCCCCAGCCTGAAGGCTAGGGGAGCCCTAGCCTTAGCCTAGGGGAGCCCTAGCCTAAAGCCTAGGGGAGCCCCAGCCTGAAGGCTAGGGGAGCCCTAGCCTTAGCCTAGGGGAGCCCTAGCCTAAAGCCTAGGGGAGCCCCAGCCTGAAGGCTAGGGGAGCCCTAGCCTTAGCCTAGGGGAGCCCTAGCCTAAAGCCTAGGGGAGCCCCAGCCTAAAGCCTAGGGGAGCCCTAGCCTGAAGGCTAGGGGAGCCCTAGCCTTAGCCTAGGGGAGCCCTAGCCTAAAGCCTAGGGGAGCCCTAGCCTGAAGGCTAGGGAGCCCTAGCCTTAGCCTAGGGGAGCCCTAGCCTAAAGCCTAGGGGAGCCCTAGCCTGAAGGCTAGGGGAGCCCTAGCCTTAGCCTAGGGGAGCCCTAGCCTAAAGCCTAGGGGAGCCCTAGCCTGAAGGCTAGGGGAGCCCTAGCCTTAGCCTAGGGGAGCCCTAGCCTAAAGCCTAGGGGAGCCCTAGCCTGAAGGCTAGGGGAGCCCTAGCCTTAGCCTAGGGGAGCCCTAGCCTAAAGCCTAGGGGAGCCCTAGCCAGAAGGCTAGGGTTGCCCTAGCCTTAGCCTAGGGGAGCCCTAGCCTAAAGCCTAGGGGAGCCCTAGCCTGAAGGCTAGGGGAGCCCTAGCCTTAGCCTAGGGGAGCCCTAGCCTAAAGCCTAGGGAGCCCTAGCCAGAAGGCTAGGGGAGCCCTAGCCTTAGCCTAGGGGAGCCCTAGCCTAAAGCCTAGGGGAGCCCCAGCCTGAAGGCTAGGGGAGCCCTAGCCTTAGCCTAGGGGAGCCCTAGCCTGAAGGCTAGGGGAGCCCCAGCCTGAAGGCTAGGGGAGCCCTAGCCTTAGCCTAGGGGAGCCCTAGCCTAAAGCCTAGGGGAGCCCCAGCCTAAAGCCTAGGGGAGCCCTAGCCTGAAGGCTAGGGAGCCCTAGCCTTAGCCTAGGGAGCCCTAGCCTAAAGCCTAGGGGAGCCCTAGCCTGAAGGCTAGGGGAGCCCTAGCCTTAGCCTAGGGGAGCCCTAGCCTAAAGCCTAGGGGAGCCCTAGCCTGAAGGCTAGGGGAGCCCTAGCCTTAGCCTAGGGGAGCCCTAGCCTAAAGCCTAGGGGAGCCCTAGCCTGAAGGCTAGGGGAGCCCTAGCCTTAGCCTAGGGGAGCCCTAGCCTAAAGCCTAGGGGAGCCCTAGCCAGAAGGCTAGGGTTGCCCTAGCCTTAGCCTAGGGGAGCCCTAGCCTAAAGCCTAGGTAGGGGAGCCCTAGCCTAAAGCCTAGGGGAGCCCTAGCCTAAAGCCTAGGGGAGCCCTAGCCTGAAGGCTAGGGGAGCCCTAGCCTTAGCCTAGGGGAGCCCTAGCCTAAAGCCTAGGGGAGCCCTAGCCTGAAGGCTAGGGGAGCCCTAGCCTTAGCCTAGGGGAGCCCTAGCCTAAAGCCTAGGGGAGCCCTAGCCTGAAGGCTAGGGGAGCCCTAGCCTTAGCCTAGGGAAGCCCTAGCCTAAAGCCTAGGGGTGCCCTAGCCTGAAGGCTAGGGGAGCCCTAGCCTTAGCCTAGGGGAGCCCTAGCCTAAAGCCTAGGGGTGCCCTAGCCTGAAGGCTAGGGGAGCCCTAGCCTTAGCCTAGGGGAGCCCTAGCCTAAAGCCTAGGGGTGCCCTAGCCTGAAGGCTAGGGGAGCCCTAGCCTTAGCCTAGGGGAGCCCTAGCCTAAAGCCTAGGGGTGCCCTAGCCTGAAGGCTAGGGGAGCCCTAGCCTTAGCCTAGGGGAGCCCTAGCCTAAAGCCTAGGGGTGCCCTAGCCTGAAGGCTAGGGGAGCCCTAGCCTTAGCCTAGGGGAGCCCTAGCCTGAAGCCTAGGGGTGCCCTAGCCTGAAGGCTAGGGGAGCCCTAGCCTTAGCCTAGGGGAGCCCTAGCCTGAAGCCTAGGGGTGCCCTAGCCTGAAGGCTAGGGGAGCCCTAGCCTTAGCCTAGGGGAGCCCTAGCCTGAAGCCTAGGGGTGCCCTAGCCTGAAGGCTAGGGGAGCCCTAGCCTTAGCCTAGGGGAGCCCTAGCCTGAAGCCTAGGGGTGCCCTAGCCTGAAGGCTAGGGGAGCCCTAGCCTTAGCCTAGGGGAGCCCTAGCCTGAAGCCTAGGGGTGCCCTAGCCTGAAGGCTAGGGGAGCCCTAGCCTTAGCCTAGGGGAGCCCTAGCCTGAAGCCTAGGGGTGCCCTAGCCTGAAGGCTAGGGGAGCCCTAGCCTTAGCCTAGGGGAGACCTAGCCTGAAGCCTAGGGGTGCCCTAGCCTGAAGGCTAGGGGAGCCCTAGCCTTAGCCTAGGGGAGCCCTAGCCTGAAGCCTAGGGGTGCCCTAGACTGAAGGCTAGGGGAGCCCTAGCCTTAGCCTAGGGGAGCCCTAGCCTGAAGCCTAGGGGTGCCCTAGCCTGAAGGCTAGGGGAGCCCTAGCCTTAGCCTAGGGGAGCCCTAGCCTGAAGCCTAGGGGTGCCCTAGCCTGAAGGCTAGGGGAGCCCTAGCCTTAGCCTAGGGGAGCCCTAGCCTGAAGCCTAGGGGTGCCCTAGCCAGAAGGCTAGGGGAGCCCTAGCCTTAGCCTAGGGGAGCCCTAGCCTGAAGCCTAGGGGTGCCCTAGGCTGAAGGCTAGGGGAGCCCTAGCCTTAGCCTAGGGGAGCCCTAGCCTGAAGCCTAGGGGTGCCCTAGGCTGAAGGCTAGGGGAGCCTTAGCCTTAGCCTAGGGGAGCCCTAGCCTGAAGCCTAGGGGTGCCCTAGGCTGAAGGCTAGGGGAGCCCTAGCCTTAGCCTAGGCGAGCCCTAGCCTGAAGCCTAGGGGTGCCCTAGGCTGAAGGCTAGGGGAGCCCTAGCCTTAGCCTAGGGGAGCCCTAGCCTGAAGCCTAGGGGTGCCCTAGGCTGAAGGCTAGGGGAGCCCTAGCCTTAGCCTAGGCGAGCCCTAGCCTGAAGCCTAGGGGTGCCCTAGGCTGAAGGCTAGGGGAGCCCTAGCCTTAGCCTAGGCGAGCCCTAGCCTGAAGCCTAGGGGTGCCCTAGGCTGAAGGCTAGGGGAGCCCTAGCCTTAGCCTAGGCGAGCCCTAGCCTGAAGCCTAGGGGTGCCCTAGGCGGAAGGCTAGGGGAGCCCTAGCCTTAGCCTAGGCGAGCCCTAGCCTGAAGCCTAGGGGTGCCCTAGGCTGAAGGCTAGGGGAGCCCTAGCCTTAGCCTAGGCGAGCCCTAGCCTGAAGCCTAGGGGTGCCCTAGGCTGAAGGCTAGGGGAGCCCTAGCCTTAGCCTAGGGGAGCCCTAGCCTGAAGCCTAGGGGTGCCCTAGGCTGAAGGCAAGGGGAGCCCTAGCCTTAGCCTAGGGGAGCCCTAGCCTGAAGCCTAGGGGTGCCCTAGGCTGAAGGCTAGGGGAGCCCTAGCCTTAGCCTAGGGGAGCCCTAGCCTGAAGCCTAGGGGTGCCCTAGGCTGAAGGCTAGGGGAGCCCTAGCCTTAGCCTAGGGGAGCCCTAGCCTGAAGCCTAGGGGTGCCCTAGGCTGAAGGCTAGGGGAGCCCTAGCCTTAGCCTAGGGGAGCCCTAGCCTTAGCCTAGGGGAGCCCTAGCCTGAAGCCTAGGGGTGCCCTAGGCTGAAGGCTAGGGGAGCCCTAGCCTTAGCCTAGGGGAGCCCTAGCCTGAAGCCTAGGGGTGCCCTAGGCTGAAGGCTAGGGGAGCCCTAGCCTTAGCCTAGGGGAGCCCTAGCCTGAAGCCTAGGGGTGCCCTAGGCTGAAGGCTAGGGGAGCCCTAGCCTTAGCCTAGGGGAGCCCTAGCCTGAAGCCTAGGGGTGCCCTAGGCTGAAGGCTAGGGGAGCCCTAGCCTTAGCCTAGGGGAGCCCTAGCCTGAAGCCTAGGGGTGCCCTAGGCTGAAGGCTAGGGGAGCCCTAGCCTTAGCCTAGGGGAGCCCTAGCCTGAAGCCTAGGGGTGCCCTAGGCTGAAGGCTAGGGGAGCCCTAGCCTTAGCCTAGGGGAGCCCTAGCCTGAAGCCTAGGGGTGCCCTAGGCTGAAGGCTAGGGGAGCCCTAGCCTTAGCCTAGGGGAGCCCTAGCCTGAAGCCTAGGGGTGCCCTAGGCTGAAGGCTAGGGGAGCCCTAGCCTTAGCCTAGGGGAGCCCTAGCCTGAAGCCTAGGGGTGCCCTAGGCTGAAGGCTAGGGGAGCCCTAGCCTTAGCCTAGGGGAGCCCTAGCCTGAAGCCTAGGGGTGCCCTAGGCTGAAGGCTAGGGGAGCCCTAGCCTTAGCCTAGGGGAGCCCTAGCCTGAAGCCTAGGGGTGCCCTAGGCTGAAGGCTAGGGGAGCCCTAGCCTTAGCCTAGGGGAGCCCTAGCCTGAAGCCTAGGGGTGCCCTAGGCTGAAGGCTAGGGGAGCCCTAGCCTTAGCCTAGGGGAGCCCTAGCCTGAAGCCTAGGGGTGCCCTAGGCTGAAGGCTAGGGGAGCCCTAGCCTTAGCCTAGGGGAGCCCTAGCCTGAAGCCTAGGGGTGCCCTAGGCTGAAGGCTAGGGGAGCCCTAGCCTTAGCCTAGGGGAGCCCTAGCCTGAAGCCTAGGGGTGCCCTAGGCTGAAGGCTAGGGGAGCCCTAGCCTTAGCCTAGGGGAGCCCTAGCCTGAAGCCTAGCGGTGCCCTAGGCTGAAGGCTAGGGGAGCCCTAGCCTTAGCCTAGGGGAGCCCTAGCCTGAAGCCTAGGGGTGCCCTAGGCTGAAGGCTAGGGGAGCCCTAGCCTTAGCCTAGGGGAGCCCTAGCCTGAAGCCTAGGGGTGCCCTAGGCTGAAGGCTAGGGGAGCCCTAGCCTTAGCCTAGGGGAGCCCTAGCCTGAAGCCTAGGGGTGCCCTAGGCTGAAGGCTAGGGGAGCCCTAGCCTTAGCCTAGGGGAGCCCTAGCCTGAAGCCTAGGGGTGCCCTAGGCTGAAGGCTAGGGGAGCCCTAGCCTTAGCCTAGGGGAGCCCTAGCCTGAAGCCTAGGGGTGCCCTAGGCTGAAGGCTAGGGGAGCCCTAGCCTTAGCCTAGGGGAGCCCTAGCCTGAAGCCTAGGGGTGCCCTAGGCTGAAGGCTAGGGGAGCCCTAGCCTTAGCCTAGGGGAGCCCTAGCCTGAAGCCTAGGGGTGCCCTAGGCTGAAGGCTAGGGGAGCCCTAGCCTTAGCCTAGGGGAGCCCTAGCCTGAAGCCTAGGGGTGCCCTAGGCTGAAGGCTAGGGGAGCCCTAGCCTTAGCCTAGGGGAGCCCTAGCCTTAGCCTAGGGGAGCCCTAGCCTGCAGGCTAGGGGTGCCCTAGCCTGCAGGCTAGGGGAGCCCTAGCCTTAGCCTAGGGGAGCCCTAGCCTGCAGGCTAGGGGTGCCCTAGCCTGCAGGCTAGGGGAGCCCTAGCCTTAGCCTAGGGGAGCCCTAGCCTAAAGCCTAGGGGTGCCCTAGCCTGCAGGCTAGGGGAGCCCTCGCCTTAGCCTAGGGGAGCCTAAAGCCTAGGCGTGCCCCCCTAGCCTGCAGGCTAGGGGAGCCCTCGCCTTAGCCTAGGGGAGCCTAAAGCCTAGGCGTGCCCCCCTAGCCTGCAGGCTAGGGGAGCCCTCGCCTTAGCCTAGGGCAGCCTAAAGCCTAGGCGTGCCCCCCTAGCCTGCAGGCTAGGGGAGCCCTCGCCTTAGCCTAGGGGAGCCTAAAGCCTAGGCGTGCACCCCTAGCCTGCAGGCTAGGGGAGCCCTAGCCTTAGCCTAGGGGAGCCTAAAGCCTAGGCGTGCCCCCCTAGCCTGCAGGCTAGGGGAGCCCTAGCCTTAGCCTAGGGGAGCCTAAAGCCTAGGCGTGCCCCCCTAGCCTGCAGGCTAGGGGAGCCCTAGCCTTAGCCTAGGGGAGCCTAAAGCCTAGGCGTGCCCCCCTAGCCTGCAGGCTAGGGGAGCCCTAGCCTTAGCCTAGGGGAGCCTAAAGCCTAGGCGTGCCCCCCTAGCCTGCAGGCTAGGGGATCCCTAGCCTTAGCCTAGGGGAGCCTAAAGCCTAGGCGTGCCCCCCTAGCCTGCAGGCTAGGGGAGCCCTAGCCTTAGCCTAGGGGAGCCTAAAGCCTAGGCGTGCCCCCCTAGCCTGCAGGCTAGGGGAGCCCTAGCCTTAGCCTAGGGGAGCCTAAAGCCTAGGCGTGCCCCCCTAGCCTGCAGGCTAGGGGAGCCCTAGCCTTAGCCTAGGGGAGCCTAAAGCCTAGACGTGCCCCCTAGCCTGCAGGCTAGGGGAGCCCTAGCCTTAGCCTAGGGGAGCCTAAAGCCTAGGCGTGCCCCCCTAGCCTGCAGGCTAGGGGAGCCCTAGCCTTAGCCTAGGGGAGCCTAAAGCCTAGGCGTGCCCCCCTAGCCTGCAGGCTAGGGGAGCCCTAGCCTTAGCCTAGGGGAGCCTAAAGCCTAGGCGTGCCCCCCTAGCCTGCAGGCTAGGGGAGCCCTAGCCTTAGCCTAGGGGAGCCCTAGCCTGAAGCCTAGGGGTGCCCTAGGTTGAAGGCTAGGGGAGCCCTAGCCTTAGCCTAGGGGAGCCCTAGCCTGAAGCCTAGGGGTGCCCTAGGCTGAAGGCTAGGGGAGCCCTAGCCTTAGCCTAGGGGAACCCTAGCCTGAAGGCTAGGGGAGCCCTAGCCTTGGCCTAGGGGAGCCCTAGCCTAAAGCCTAGGGGTGCCCTAGCCTGAAGGCTAGGGGAGCCCTAGCCTTGGCCTAGGGGAGCCCTAGCCTAAAGCCTAGGGGTGCCCTAGCCTGAAGGCTAGGGGAGCCCTAGCCTTGGCCTAGGGGAGCCCTAGCCTAAAGCCTAGGGGTGCCCTAGCCTGAAGGCTAGGGGAGCCCTAGCCTTGGCCTAGGGGAGCCCTAGCCTAAAGCCTAGGGGTGCCCTAGCCTGAAGGCTAGGGGAGCCCTAGCCTTGGCCTAGGGGAGCCCTAGCCTAAAGCCTAGGGGTGCCCTAGCCTGAAGGCTAGGGGAGCCCTAGCCTTGGCCTAGGGGAGCCCTAGCCTAAAGCCTAGGGGTGCCCTAGCCTGAAGGCTAGGGGAGCCCTAGCCTTGGCCTAGGGGAGCCCTAGCCTAAAGCCTAGGGGTGCCCTAGCCTGAAGGCTAGGGGAGCCCTAGCCTTGGCCTAGGGGAGCCCTAGCCTAAAGCCTAGGGGTGCCCTAGCCTGAAGGCTAGGGGAGCCCTAGCCTTGGCCTAGGGGAGCCCTAGCCTAAAGCCTAGGGGTGCCCTAGCCTGAAGGCTAGGGGAGCCCTAGCCTTGGCCTAGGGGAGCCCTAGCCTAAAGCCTAGGGGTGCCCTAGCCTGAAGGCTAGGGGAGCCCTAGCCTTGGCCTAGGGGAGCCCTAGCCTAAAGCCTAGGGGTGCCCTAGCCTGAAGGCTAGGGGAGCCCTAGCCTTGGCCTAGGGGAGCCCTAGCCTAAAGCCTAGGGGTGCCCTAGCCTGAAGGCTAGGGGAGCCCTAGCCTTGGCCTAGGGGAGCCCTAGCCTAAAGCCTAGGGGTGCCCTAGCCTGAAGGCTAGGGGAGCCCTAGCCTTGGCCTAGGGGAGCCCTAGCCTAAAGCCTAGGGGTGCCCTAGCCTGAAGGCTAGGGGAGCCCTAGCCTTGGCCTAGGGGAGCCCTAGCCTAAAGCCTAGGGGTGCCCTAGCCTGAAGGCTAGAGGAGCCCTAGCCTTGGCCTAGGGGAGCCCTAGCCTAAAGCCTAGGGGTGCCCTAGCCTGAAGGCTAGGGGAGCCCTAGCCTTGGCCTAGGGGAGCCCTAGCCTAAAGCCTAGGGGTGCCCTAGCCTGAAGGCTAGGGGAGCCCTAGCCTTGGCCTAGGGGAGCCCTAGCCTAAAGCCTAGGGGTGCCCTAGCCTGAAGGCTAGGGGAGCCCTAGCCTTGGCCTAGGGGAGCCCTAGCCTAAAGCCTAGGGGTGCCCTAGCCTGAAGGCTAGGGGAGCCCTAGCCTTGGCCTAGGGGAGCCCTAGCCTAAAGCCTAGGGGTGCCCTAGCCTGAAGGCTAGGGGAGCCCTAGCCTTGGCCTAGGGGAGCCCTAGCCTAAAGCCTAGGGGTGCCCTAGCCTGAAGGCTAGGGGAGCCCTAGCCTTGGCCTAGGGGAGCCCTAGCCTAAAGCCTAGGGGTGCCCTAGCCTGAAGGCTAGGGGAGCCCTAGCCTTGGCCTAGGGGAGCCCTAGCCTAAAGCCTAGGGGTGCCCTAGCCTGAAGGCTAGGGGAGCCCTAGCCTTGGCCTAGGGGAGCCCTAGCCTAAAGCCTAGGGGTGCCCTAGCCTGAAGGCTAGGGGAGCCCTAGCCTTGGCCTAGGGGAGCCCTAGCCTAAAGCCTAGGGGTGCCCTAGCCTGAAGGCTAGGGGAGCCCTAGCCTTGGCCTAGGGGAGCCCTAGCCTAAAGCCTAGGGGTGCCCTAGCCTGAAGGCTAGGGGAGCCCTAGCCTTAGCCTAGGGGAGCCCTAGCCTAAAGCCTAGGGGTGCCCTAGCCTGAAGGCTAGGGGAGCCCTAGCCTTAGCCTAGGGGAGCCCTAGCCTAAAGCCTAGGGGTGCCCTAGCCTGAAGGCTAGGGGAGCCCTAGCCTTAGCCTAGGGGAGCCCTAGCCTAAAGCCTAGGGGTGCCCTAGCCTGAAGGCTAGGGGAGCCCTAGCCTTAGCCTAGGGGAGCCCTAGCCTAAAGCCTAGGGGTGCCCTAGCCTGAAGGCTAGGGGAGCCCTAGCCTTAGCCTAGGGGAGCCCTAGCCTAAAGCCTAGGGGTGCCCTAGCCTGAAGGCTAGGGGAGCCCTAGCCTTAGCCTAGGGGAGCCCTAGCCTAAAGCCTAGGGGTGCCCTAGCCTGAAGGCTAGGGGAGCCCTAGCCTTAGCCTAGGGGAGCCCTAGCCTAAAGCCTAGGGGTGCCCTAGCCTGAAGGCTAGGGGAGCCCTAGCCTTAAGCCTAGGGGAGCCCTAGCCTAAAGCCTAGGGGTGCCCTAGCCTGAAGGCTAGGGGAGCCCTAGCCTTAGCCTAGGGGAGCCCTAGCCTAAAGCCTAGGGGTGCCCTAGCCTGAAGGCTAGGGCAGCCCTAGCCTTAGCCTAGGGGAGCCCTAGCCTAAAGCCTAGGGGTGCCCTAGCCTGAAGGCTAGGGCAGCCCTAGCCTGAAGGCTAGGGGAGCCCTAGCCTAAAGCCTAGGGGTGCCCTAGCCTGAAGGCTAGGGCAGCCCTAGCCTGAAGGCGAGGGGAGCCCTAGCCTAAAGCCTAGGGGTGCCCTAGCCTGAAGGCTAGGGCAGCCCTAGCCTGAAGGCTAGGGGAGCCCTAGCCTAAAGCCTAGGGGTGCCCTAGCCTGAAGGCTAGGGGAGCCCTAGCCTAAAGCCTAGGGGTGCCCTAGCCTGAAGGCTAGGGCAGCCCTAGCCTGAAGGCTAGGGGAGCCCTAGCCTAAAGCCTAGGGGTGCCCTAGCCTGAAGGCTAGGGCAGCCCTAGCCTGAAGGCTAGGGGAGCCCTAGCCTAAAGCCTAGGGGTGCCCTAGCCTGAAGGCTAGGGCAGCCCTAGCCTGAAGGCTAGGGGAGCCCTAGCCTAAAGCCTAGGGGTGCCCTAGCCTGAAGGCTAGGGCAGCCCTAGCCTGAAGGCTAGGGGAGCCCTAGCCTGAAGGCTAGGGCAGCCCTAGCCTGAAGGCTAGGGGAGCCCTAGCCTAAAGCCTAGGGGTGCCCTAGCCTGAAGGCTAGGGCAGCCCTAGCCTGAAGGCTAGGGGAGCCCTAGCCTAAAGCCTAGGGGTGCCCTAGCCTGAAGGCTAGGGCAGCCCTAGCCTGAAGGCTAGGGGAGCCCTAGCCTAAAGCCTAGGGGTGCCCTAGCCTGAAGGCTAGGGCAGCCCTAGCCTGAAGGCTAGGGGAGCCCTAGCCTAAAGCCTAGGGGTGCCCTAGCCTGAAGGCTAGGGCAGCCCTAGCCTGAAGGCTAGGGGAGCCCTAGCCTAAAGCCTAGGGGTGCCCTAGCCTGAAGGCTAGGGCAGCCCTAGCCTGAAGGCTAGGGGAGCCCTAGCCTAAAGCCTAGGGGTGCCCTAGCCTGAAGGCTAGGGCAGCCCTAGCCTGAAGGCTAGGGGAGCCCTAGCCTAAAGCCTAGGGGTGCCCTAGCCTGAAGGCTAGGGCAGCCCTAGCCTGAAGGCTAGGGGAGCCCTAGCCTAAAGCCTAGGGGTGCCCTAGCCTGAAGGCTAGGGCAGCCCTAGCCTTAGCCTAGGGGAGCCCTAGCCTAAAGCCTAGGGGTGCCCTAGCCTGAAGGCTAGGGCAGCCCTAGACTTAGCCTAGGGGAGCCCTAGCCTGAAGCCTAGGGATGCCCTAGCCTGAAGGCTAGGGCAGCCCTAGCCTTAGCCTAGGGGAGCCTGAAGCCTAGGGGTGCCCTAGCCTGAAGGCTAGGGGAGCCCTAGCCTTAGCCTAGGGGAGCCTGAAGCCTAGGGGTGCCCTAGCCTGAAGGCTAGGGGAGCCCTAGCCTTAGCCTAGGGGAGCCTGAAGCCTAGGGGTGCCCTAGCCTGAAGGCTAGGGGAGCCCTAGCTTAGCCTTAGGGGAGCCTGAAGCCTAGGGGTGCCCTAGCCTGAAGGCTAGGGGAGCCCTAGCCTTAGCCTAGGGGAGCCTGAAGCCTAGGGGTGCCCTAGCCTGAAGGCTAGGGGAGCCCTAGCCTTAGCCTAGGGGAGCCTGAAGCCTAGGGGTGCCCTAGCCTGAAGGCTAGGGGAGCCCTAGCCTTAGCCTAGGGGAGCCTGAAGCCTAGGGGTGCCCTAGCCTGAAGGCTAGGGGAGCCCTAGCCTTAGCCTAGGGGAGCCTGAAGCCTAGGGGTGCCCTAGCCTGAAGGCTAGGGGAGCCCTAGCCTTAGCCTAGGGGAGCCTGAAGCCTAGGGGTGCCCTAGCCTGAAGGCTAGGGGAGCCCTAGCCTTAGCCTAGGGGAGCCTGAAGCCTAGGGGTGCCCTAGCCTGAAGGCTAGGGGAGCCCTAGCCTTAGCCTAGGGGAGCCTGAAGCCTAGGGGTGCCCTAGCCTGAAGGCTAGGGGAGCCCTAGCCTTAGCCTAGGGGAGCCTGAAGCCTAGGGGTGCCCTAGCCTGAAGGCTAGGGGAGCCCTAGCCTTAGCCTAGGGGAGCCTGAAGCCTAGGGGTGCCCTAGCCTGAAGGCTAGGGGAGCCCTAGCCTTAGCCTAGGGGAGCCTGAAGCCTAGGGGTGCCCTAGCCTGAAGGCTAGGGGAGCCCTAGCCTTAGCCTAGGGGAGCCTGAAGCCTAGGGGTGCCCTAGCCTGAAGGCTAGGGGAGCCCTAGCCTTAGCCTAGGGGAGCCTGAAGCCTAGGGGTGCCCTAGCCTGAAGGCTAGGGGAGCCCTAGCCTTAGCCTAGGGGAGCCTGAAGCCTAGGGGTGCCCTAGCCTGAAGGCTAGGGGAGCCCTAGCCTTAGCCTAGGGGAGCCTGAAGCCTAGGGGTGCCCTAGCCTGAAGGCTAGGGGAGCCCTAGCCTTAGCCTAGGGGAGCCTGAAGCCTAGGGTTGCCTAGCCTGAAGGCTAGGGGAGCCCTAGCCTTAGCCTAGGGGAGCCTGAAGCCTAGGGGTGCCCTAGCCTGAAGGCTAGGGGAGCCCTAGCCTTAGCCTAGGGGAGCCTGAAGCCTAGGGGTGCCCTAGCCTGAAGGCTAGGGGAGCCCTAGCCTTAGCCTAGGGGAGCCTGAAGCCTAGGGGTGCCCTAGCCTGAAGGCTAGGGGAGCCCTAGCCTTAGCCTAGGGGAGCCTGAAGCCTAGGGGTGCCCTAGCCTGAAGGCTAGGGGAGCCCTAGCCTTAGCCTAGGGGAGCCTGAAGCCTAGGGGTGCCCTAGCCTGAAGGCTAGGGGAGCCCTAGCCTTAGCCTAGGGGAGCCTGAAGCCTAGGGGTGCCCTAGCCTGAAGGCTAGGGGAGCCCTAGCCTTAGCCTAGGGGAGCCTGAAGCCTAGGGGTGCCCTAGCCTGAAGGCTAGGGGAGCCCTAGCCTTAGCCTAGGGGAGCCTGAAGCCTAGGGGTGCCCTAGCCTGAAGGCTAGGGGAGCCCTAGCCTTAGCCTAGGGGAGCCTGAAGCCTAGGGGTGCCCTAGCCTGAAGGCTAGGGGAGCCCTAGCCTTAGCCTAGGGGAGCCTGAAGCCTAGGGGTGCCCTAGCCTGAAGGCTAGGGGAGCCCTAGCCTTAGCCTAG